>NW_028277175.1:27847500-28022500 GCF_051122295.1 Plectrocnemia conspersa
GATAAGATAAGTCAATTCCAAGTACTTGATTTTATCACATGTTTTAGAAACATATGTAAACTATATCAACTGACAAAATGGCAAAAATTAGTAGAATACCTAACCACTAAAATAAATTTTGGGTGTACTTTAAAATCAACACTCTCGTTGCTCGAAAAAATGTATCGAGGATCACTTTTGAAGATGTTCTTCTAATTCATGAACCTGTGGAAGAATTACATTTTTCATGCACTTATTGCACTTTTATGTTATTGATCACGTGTCGAATTATTCGAATTACTCGTTCGGTTTTCAACTATACAAATATTCGCTTATGATATGTAGAATTAAATTTGGAAAAAATCTTAAAATGAAGCAATACACCCAAAACGAGAGACAATGAGACGCTCCTTCTCAACAAAAAAATGATTTTACGCCTTAAAAATACATTAGCGAATAGAATGTTTGTCAGCGTGTCTATTATGACCGAAATTCGCAGAATTCGTTCGTGGAATAGCTCACTTTTTATTATCGTTTTATGCTGATCTCAAAAACAGGTATGCATCGCAAATTTTTGTGAAGTACGTTTTACGTTTTGTTTTTGTTGTTTAAGACGCAAAGATCTTATTGCAATCAGTTCAATAATTTGAACGCTACATACAATGAAAAAACAATAATTTTCTGTCAAAAGTCTAATGTTCAATTGAAACATATTTCATTTTACTGAAAAAATCTATCTTAAAATCAACCCCAGATAACAAGCACTTCCACTGCGATGAAAACGACACGATTTTATTGCTTGGATTTTTGACTTCTGAGAAGGGATAATTGTTTCTTGCGCTCTTCTATAGGTTAAAAGTTGGCTTAGATATGCTTCATCACATTCTTGCTTACTGTAAGTCGTAATATCGTTATAAAAAGCCTTATTATGAACGCTGAATAGCCGAGTGTTTCCACTGAGATAGCAACGGAACGATTTTATTGCTTTTAACGTGGATTTTTGACTTCTGAGAAGGGATAATTGTTTTTTGCGCTCTTCTATTGATCAAAATTAGATTCTCACTTATTGTGAGTCGTAATATTGTTATAAAAGGTCTAACTATGAACTCTAGATAACCGAGCGTTTTTACTGCGATAGCAACGGCACGATTTTATTGCTTTTGACGTGGATTCTAAACAGGTACTCTCTTGGATTTGTTCAGAAAAGTGCATCTAATTTAATGAAATATTACGAATCTTGAAATATTAAAAAAAAACTACTACTGATTGATTCACTTTTACCTCCCCCCCCCCTTCTCTTGAAAAATCTGAAATGACCCTGTAATTCTGGTTGTTTTCGTCTGATTGATTCCTTATTAATCACACATCAATGTTTAATCAAGAAAAACAGAAATAAGAACCTTAACATTTGATTGAATTTGACGTACTTTTTTTTGTATTTTCTTCAGGATACTTTAAAACGACTTGATATTAATTTCTATGTCATATCTATACACCTTTAATTTATTACTTGTTAATATCCGTTGGAGAAATTCTGTTAATTTTTGTTCTAGTGAAAAATAAATCATCTAAAAAAAAAAATTTATATTTAAGTAAGCATTCAATAAAATCATATCTTAAAAATAACATTATATAGGTTTGTACCATTGCGTTGTAAACATTGTTCAAATCTGGACCTCAAATTTGTGAAAACTCATTTTGCGTCGAGTTGATATTCCATGGCCTCCCAAGAGTTCTGACGTTTTTCTCTGAAGATACTTAAAAAGTCAGGTTTACAACAACAAACCAGCTACGATAGTCCAACTGAAAGAAAATATTCGAGATGGCTGCTATTCCATGTGCATTTTTCTTTCGAAAAAGGATTCGTTGCAGAGAGTTATTCATGGGGTGTTCACTGTTTTGACCAATGCTCACTCGCATCTAATCTTTTCAACAGTAATGCATATTAATTCGTTTTTGGAACAAATATCTAATATTTTGCTCATTTAAATTGTCTTCTAGATATATTTTGAACGTGAATCAAATTCCAAATATACGTCCTCATACGGAGATGACATCACGAGAAAAGCCTTTGATAATTTTACAACTCCCTTATCGAAATCCCTCAGCGTACGTTATATAACACGCAATCGCGAAAGTGACCTAGTTTCAGAGCAAGCCAACTTTTAAGGGCCTCGTGACGTCACTACGTTAGCGTAAGGGCGTGGTCTCTGCGTGTCAGCTGGCGCCCATTCATGACAGCGTTCCCCGTTCTCCTTTGTTCTTCCGGAGTAAATATTTACAAAATTCGAGGCATCCCCGTGGGGGTTGATGAGACACGAGAGACTGACGTGCCACGGTAGCCCAAACATGCGGGCAACAATTGGATAAACGACCGCATGTGATGGACCAGATTGATTTGCGTCTCTGGGCAAGTCGTTTATCTCGAACGGTTAACATTGACCGAGAGGTTTTTATTTGAGATCTATTTCGGATCTGACTCGTACGTTAAATCTGGCGCGATATATTTTAGGGCGACCCTTATTTTAAGAATGTTTAAAATTGGTTTGGGACGCTTCTTAGACAATGTCTAATTATACTAATAAATATTGAAGAAAATGATAGTGAGCTACAAGAGATAGCACCATCCCACAGAATTTGATTCAGCTCCTCGTAGCTATAGCCTAAAACATCATTGTGTATGACTAGCGCGCTCAAGAGCTGGATGGTTTGTGTAAGTGGAGCGTTCTTAAGCGCTGCTGTTATGGTCGCGACGGTCAATAATAAGGGACGCAATCGCAACTCTTTAGGACACTACAGATTGTATTCCAACGCTCCTAGCAAACAGACACTCGGATACAAATATGGACAAGTTCCATAATTCTCATTGAAAGTACATATATCTGAGATTTTTTCTCTGAATCTTCCTTAACAGTAAGAGCTAAGCTAACGAATGGTACAGAAAGCGATTAGCTCCCCAAGTCTACTTCATGTCGAAAATATCGACTATTTAACCCTTTGAGTAGTGATTTAATTTATACATATTTGTGAAATTATTAGTATACACCTGGGAGTGAGTTAATTTTATTTATTTTGTCAATAAATATTTATTTGTTAATATTTTATATTGCATTTATAGTAAAATATACAAAAATTATTGCTTTGATTTGTTTTACTACTTTGTTTTAATAATTTATTTTAGCACTTTCCTATTATTCAATATTGTTTTATATATTATTCGGCTTTTGTGGATTTTTTTAATCAATTCATAGGCTCTCAATGTTTTTTATAAAATTAATATAAAATATTCTGTATTTCATACTCTTTATTCTATTGGTATTATTTTATATAAAACCATTTACATTAAATCAAATTAAAAATACATAAATATATGTATAGCTATCTGGGATACATTAAAACAGTAAAAGATCGACCACCATACATGTACGGCGATACTACTCAAAGTGTAGTATCGCCAATGCTTTCGTGGTTTTCCACGAGAAGCTGGATCAGTATATGTAGGATGTTATTTATTAAATATATACTTTAATTTAGGATGCATGATCTTTATTTAAAAAAAAAACTTATTTTGAGGTGCCCCTTAAAATTGGTAATTAAATTCTTAAAAAATCAACAATAGTTTGCCATAAATATAATATAACGCAATTATTGTATGTTACAATATAAGTCATCGGAAAATAAATTCCCTATTGTATGTATTATTTTTCTGCACATTTCGTCTCATATGTATGGGTTATCATTTTTGCTTTTATCTCAAACAATAACTTTTTTAATTTGACTACAACTAGGCGTATTTTAAATATACGTATTGATGTGTCCAAAATGCATTGATCTCGTATGATCTGATAGTAATATTACGATGGCAACGATACGTAACACATACTAGTATCAAGTTGTAAAAAGTACAGATCTTCTGTCCCTATCTAGTAGTAGATAGAGACAATAGCATGTTCCTATCGAACAGTAGAGTTTTCATATATACATCTTTATCTACCGGTATATAGGGACAGGCAGTTTATTTCTTCATACGGTTAGATAGGGACAAGTTCTCTTTACCAGGATCACACAACCTCTTTTTATTGATGAATAAATGCTAAAAATTGTCTGCCTTTTAATAACGACTTTCCATTGATTGATTTTTATTCTGTACAATGCTAGTGATATATAAAATGAGTGAATCCACTTTCAGTTTTATATAATAGGAAGTAAAAATGACTCAAGCGTTGATATCAGTTTATAAAAATGAGGGTTATCAGAAAAGTGAAAAGGTCGAATATGATACAAAACAATAATGCTAAAAATAAAATTATATTGAATGACGTTATATTGGTTATTTATTTTATCTTCGTTTATGAATATATTCTATATACATTACCGAATTATTGTTACTTATAAAAAAAATGTATTTTTAAATATTTTGTGTATATTTTTAATTACGCACTGATTTTAGTAATATCACTATTTTTTTCAAATAGGGACTACTTAAAATAAATCTGAAGCGCATTATTTTTTGATTAAAATATAATATAATTCATATGCCATTTTAGCTTTATTTTAGTTTAAAAGTTATATAATAAAAAATATAGCTTAGAAATACGTAGTATATATTTTTGGAATACGTTTGTTTGATCTCAGGCAGGTCTAACGATACCTATCAGTTTCCAGTAATTTTGCTATGTAACAGAGAAAGACCGCGCCTTTTAATGATAGGGATGGCTGGCGAAGTAAAAACAAAAGCAGGTGTTCCATACACAATTTTTTTACAATTTGTACATTTTTGTCTCTATTAAGACATATTTTTACCCAAATAGTCCACGGAATATGCTTCACTAAAAACGCGGGAAATGTCGAAAACGTGCTTGGATCAACAGCATAGCATATATATCGAACTCAAACGTGAAAAAATTTGGTAATAAATAATTACTTGAGCAACCACTAGATTTTAACGTTTTAAAACTAAATCAGTAAATAGCAATTAAGATATGCAGTGTAGTGTACATTTTTATTAAATTAATACAATATAACGCACAGCTACGGAGTGCTTTAAATGTTAAATTTCAACAAATAAATACTAAAACTAGATTTTTTTAAATCAGAACAAATCAAAAAAAATATTTATAACCTAAAAGGTTGAGGGTCCGGTATAAATACATTTGCTAGCTGTGGTACCTTACGATAGTGAGGTACCGATAGCTGGTCATATAAATTTGAAACAATTTATTTTCAATACTTTTACAAATACCAAACAGTGAGAGCATAGCTAGTTACATTGCTCATGGATTATTTTGTATGAACTATAACCGTGTTTGACAGTGCATACATTGCCTAGGTATTGTATGCATTTACGAAAATTACATCTAACTATGCAAAAAATCCCACCGGCCGATATTTCAACGCGCGATGTGTCAACATAAAAGGAATATATTTGCTTGATCTCGAACGAGTCTAACAGTACCTAGCAGTGACCAGTATTTATTTTAACGCCGCAGCCTACCCGCCCCTTTTTATGATAGGGATGGCTGGCGAAGTGAAAGCAAAAGCAGGTATCGCATACACAAAATTATTTTTATTTGCACATTTTTATCGCGGGGCTACCACTTATGTGTGACGAAGCACGTTGTTATCAATTTTATATATTTATTTCTTGCTCATGTATTAAATTTTATTAAATTAAATTAAATCAAGCGCATTGATTTTCAAAATCAAATTGTAGTTTTCTACGATCCTCAATAGAATCGATTTTAATACATCATTCAAAAATATATTAAAAATTGGTAGGCCTAAATAAGAACGATGTGGCAATGTTTCAGATATAAATAAGTTAAACAAGACTCACAAATAGGCGTAACTTCACCAACGGCAATTCACAGTTTAATCATTTAATGATCATTGTTATTTTCGTAGAATATAATTAGCGAAATATGTAGCATACCGAGTGCGTGTCGAAAACAAGTGATGCAGATCGATCCCGTTGCATTCAAAAGTTCATTTCCCCTGTTGTTCCCCAACCGGAACTGCATTCATTAATAAAAAGTCTTCCACATTGAAAAAATCGCATCGTCTGTATGTAGCTGCTCTTCTCGCTAACCCTATCATCATCTATCAACTCGGGCCGGAAACGGCATTTTGATAAAAGAGCGTTCCGGTGGGTGTAAACAAACACTTGTTACCATAATAGCACGTCTCTCGGATAAGAAGAACACAGTCTCCAGGATAGTTGTTTTTAGACGCCAAGCACGCGAGGCACGCGCAATGCAAACAATCGATTCCGACCGTGACTTGGGAACCCCCTATTTCGAGGGAATTACTGCACCCCGGGGACATCATAATTTTTGAGGCCCCCTCGAAATGTTGCTCTTTTATTTCAATCGCGCCTAGAATGCACCCACATACCATGGAATTGAAGCAAGGGAAGAATTTCATCACTTGACTTATCTTTGGAAAATGCAATATTGTATAGAATTTATACAATAAAAATGGTATAAATACTTTATATAATTTTTAACACCATAACATAATTTCTTGAATAAATAATAATAGGTACGAGTTAACACTTTAAATGCTACAAGTAAATAAAAAATTAGCCACCGTTGCGACATATTTTCTGCAATCATATTATATGCGAAATACTTTAAATAGGCATTAAAAATTATTAAAAATATCTATTCATAATATTTATCTGATAATTAATCATGTTTTCTTTAGTGCTCAGTGTTGCCATATAGTGAGTTTCAATTCCATGTCAAAAGCAATAAAATCGCTCGGTTATCAAGCGTTTATAATATTACGAGTGAAAATCAAATAAAGCACATCTAATTAGAATTTTGACCAATAGGAGAGCGCAATCCATGTCAAAAGCAATATAATCATGCCGTCGCCGTCGCAGTGTTCATATTCAGAATCGATTAAAGCATATCTAAACCGAATTTTGACCAATAAGAGAGCGCAAAAAACAATTATCACTTCTCAGAAGTCAAAAATCCACGTCAAAAGCAATAAAATCGTGCCGTCGCCGTCGCAGTGGGAACGCTCGTTACCGAGCGTTCCCACTGCGACGACGCCGACACGATTTTATTACTTTTGACGTGAATTTTTGCCTTCTGAGAAGTGATAATTGTTTTTGCGCTCTCCTATTGACCAAAATTCGGTTTGAAAATACTTTGATCAGCCCTCTTGTATTAGAAGTCCATAGTAAAATCGGTAAGGATAGCTATCATATTTTTAAAACATGGTGTAATATCGAAATGCAGACAAACTACGGAGCAATATGTGAGAAGCGATGTCTGTCTGTACTTATTTTTCTGCTTATTTTCCCCTGAGAGATGTTTATATTTTGACTTGACCTAATGAAAGTTTTAAAACTATAATTAGTTATAGAACTTTCATTATGTTAGGTTTCGGTTTGAACAGCAAATGGACGTTTCGCAACTGTCAAATTGAGACACAGAAAAAAGCAGATTTTTATGGTCAGATCTAGTCACCTTGAAATGTTGAGAGTTTGGTTCCTTCTATTTATTTGTATTAATATTGATATGATATATTTATTCATATTTCTAGTATTTTTATTGACTTCGAAAAGGTTATGAATCACTGCTTTTAGGTCTTGTTTAGGTTTTTGAATTAATGTGCTATGAATAAATATTTTGATATATAGTTTTTTAAGCAGATTATGCCAATTAAGTTTTTAGTTTTTAATTATAGGCTATTAAAAATATTAAAATATGAGTCTTAATTACACTATATAACAATTTTGAAGTTTAATTAATTACAAAATCGATTTTACTGTCGTATCGAGAAAAATGGTTGATTTTTAAGTTTTACAAAATATTTAATTGTATTCTTGATTAGTTGTAAATATGTTTTAAGCTCTAAATTATATAAATATGATCAATAAATATATTACTTATACATATATGTAAAAGAAATAAAAACCTCCTATCTAAGCAATTTTATCTTAAAATGCTTACGAATCCATGATTGTTTTAAGTAATCTGCTGAATTTATAGAAGTGCAACCGGGTCAAGGAAGCATTAATTTTTAATAATGTTGTACAAATGTAAATGGATTTTCCTTAAAATTTTACAAAAACTTACTGTAACATAATTAATACAGTCTTCAGCTGACTCATATACTACCAGTCATTTCTATTAACTAATAAATACGTGTCTTGTTCAGAGTTAAATGCATTAACCTTTTGCATGACTAATTTTGTATGCAACATTCGATATGTAATCTGATGCTCTTCTGCTGTTATCTCTGATTCGGATGTATCGTATGGAATTGTGTGCATTTACAATGTATGTATGTATATATTCTCAAAGCATGAATACAAACATAAATAAACTGAACTATATAATAGCTTTTAATCATTAGATCAGATAGATTTGAGGTATTAAAAAAATGTCCTTAAAATATAAAAATAGATAAAAATTGCTTAGCAAATCGACAGTTTATCTTACTACAAATAAATTATGCCATTGTTATACCAATAAAACCACAATTCCATTAACAATACATAGCGATAAGCTTCGACGTCATTCTTTTTAATTTGGTTAATCAGTTAACATAAGCAAATAGTGTTGATGACTTAAACAAGCCTTACTGTTTGTCTGCGTAATAAATTAAATATCACTTGATATATGACTTAAAACCTATTAATATATCAATATTTTTAGCAAAAATGTTCATACATTTTCACCCTTCATCGTACAAGAACACAACAACTCGTTAAGTATTTAATTGATTCAATTGAAGTCGTATCGTGCTAATTACACGCACGAGCATGGCCGGTCATGGGTTCAGGTGACCAACGAGTTGAACCAAAGATGTGGTTTTAAGTTATTGTTTTAAATTTGGGGTTAATTCTTGACGATAACATAATTGTCTAGAACAGTTTTTTTTATAAAACTCTTTTGATAAAAATCTTCCTATGTCTTCAAATCCCTTGAGGCGGAAATACAAGTAAACGTCGTATGTACTGAAATTGAAAAAGCTTTAGACATAGTTTGTCATAAATTATTTGAGCAATTGAAAATTGTTCGCAACCGAAAAATTAAATCCCTCGGGAGTTCCTCAATGGTCCAACCTGAGTCAATTTCAAGTAGTCTCACTGTCGCTTTTGCGCAGTACGGAAGCCAGTAGTACCAATATGACCGGGCGGGATTTTTCCGTTCGGTTTGGCCCAAACATCTCTTAACCATCACAATGTTTGTAATGGGCATGACCCAAAAAAATCAGAACACCTCTGCAAAAAATCTTCCAAAATGATCGACTCAATAGAAATAGGCTGCACAGGTAGTCGCATAAGCGCCAGCTCCAGAGGGGCGCCAAAAATTTTGCTAAAATTATTTTTAATTACTTGGAGACCATCAAAAATAAGAGAACACTCAAAATTATTTCCTGGAGCTAGTGGATGATATTTGAAAATAACTATATAAATTATTTTTGACAATATGGTTCTAAAAACACTATTTTTTTACATTTATAAAAAAGGAATTACACTGAAATTTAATGGTATATTTTTTATGTTAGCATAGAAAAGGCTTTAAATTTTTTTTTTAGTTCCCCTTGTAGTTGTGCGACTTGATAATAGTTCACTGTAGCCATATATTTCACTCTCTGCACCTCATCGCGTTTCTAAGCACGCTTTGCTTAGCTATTATTATATTCTTTGTTCTGTGGTTACCATACAGTCGTTTTCGCCACTGTTTTTCAGCGTTGATCTACTATTTTTTAGATTTAAAATGCGTTAATTTATTAAATAATTATGTATACAATAAATAACCACACTGTAGTTATTTTAGTTTACTATAGATAATAGATATTAAAAAAAGTTGCAGATAACTCAAATAATGAATTAATTATAATAAAAGTATGGTTAAAATTTAATATTCTTGAACTTAATGAAAATAAAACTCAATGTATATTTATTGATGATAAATATATGTTAGATAATAATACAAAAATAGTTATAGATAAAACTATTATAAAAATAATTGATAATATAAAATATTTAGGAGTAATTGTAGATAAAAAAATAAATTTTGCGGAACGTTATAATTACATATTAAAAAAAAGTATATCAAGTATAAATACAAAAAAAAACTATAATTGTATTATATTGCCCCACTTCAATTATTGTGCAACAATATAATGTGTGTCTAATAAATTAGATAAGATAATTTTTCAAAAATGATAAAATAGGGCAATGAGAGTAGTTTTAAATAAAAATAGAAATAGAGACAATTCAAGGATAGTTAAATTGATCGACTTAAATTGTTAAATTGATATTGTACGGTGTGAATTTGTAAAATATTTTTA
This sequence comes from Plectrocnemia conspersa, assembly GCF_051122295.1. Classification (NCBI taxonomy): domain Eukaryota; kingdom Metazoa; phylum Arthropoda; class Insecta; order Trichoptera; family Polycentropodidae; genus Plectrocnemia; species Plectrocnemia conspersa. The sequence continues at coordinate 27,857,800 of NW_028277175.1, forward strand.
GGACAATCCGCAAAAATAAAATTGTAACAGGTTTCCTCAATCCTTCGTGCAATTAGAAATAAATTATAATATTAAAGTCTTTTTATATATTCCGTTTATGTTTATATTAGGTTTTATATGTATATACTCCACAGTACTCCCTCACTATCAATTTAGAATTGCTAAATTATACTAGAAAGCGATACGTGGAATTCCTGCAAGCTTCCCTAACACGTCAGGGTCATAAATCTACTCATCCATTTCTATAATATCATAATGTGATGTCTTGTAATAGTGGTTGTCAATCGTATAATATATTTTAAAAAAATATTTCTGAAATTTGTTTTTGTGTGAACTTCTATTTATATTTGGTTAATACAAATAAGTACCCTAAAAGTATCGAAAAATATTATATCATTATTTTACAAAAAAAAAAAAATACAAAACTACGAGCGAGCACCCGCGTCCTAGCGGCATTCATGTCGTCGTTCGTAAGCGGACACCGGCGTCATCGCAGCATTCAAACTTATTAACATGACATAAAATCATTAATATTGTTACGAGACAGCTGTGACACGGATGCAGATCGATATTATCAGTGTCCTGACGGACCGTGTGATAAAAAATTATGTATAATCATGCCTCTCATAATAAAACGCTCCCCAATTTATAAAGTTATGTTAATTAAAATGGATAATTATTTATTTATTAATTTTATTATTTTATCGTTATTAATTTTATCGTTCCAAAGAAATAATATTTGTTACATATAATCCCAAGACCACTTATCTATTAGATCGGTTTCATTTTTCTGGAATACTTTTACTGGAAATTGTGAGATCATAAGGTACCTACATTTTTATTATGTTGCCGAATATATAAAGAGCGTACAATATCCATAGACCACATGTTTTACAAAACGCTTCGCTTCGAATTGGAGAACATAGAAATGTGATCCAGAACGTACCCAAAACAAACTAGGCATGTTCTAAAAATAGACAACATTTAATTTAACCGTGTGGTTCAGAAATGTTTTATATACAACATACAAATTGTATCCGATCGCGGTTTTTATTTCATACGCCGGTTAACTCATAACGGGCGCGTTACTGTTTTTTTTTTTTATTAATTCCACCTATCCTTACCATTGAAATCATAAATTAGACGCCAATCGGTCACGGTCGTGTATATAGCCATGTTGCCGGTGTTACCAGTTGAATAGGAAAATAAACATTCATAATGCATAAACACACGCTGCTATTGTGCTTTATCTTTTTAGCGATAAAGGGCAAACGAATACAAGGCGTAAATCAGTGATAAGGATATATTGCATTTTTATGCTATACGGTTCTCTCTCTCTTGTTACTTACTAGAATATCTAAAATAAATCCATTATTAGCAAGAACTTAATCGGGTGGTAGAGCATCAGAAACTGCTTGTAAACAAAACAAAGATTTTGGTGTAGATACTGACGTGTGGCGAAGAGTAGATAAGTTGTGATAACAAAAGGTGGTCTATACAATGGATTGACAAAAATAAAGTATTGAAGCATTTTAAATAGCTCTGACCTTCTAGTCAGAGGTATTTATTTTGTTAAGACAATTTTTGGATGTGCAACAATTGAGACTTGTTGATCGTGCAGGTATCTCTGAAGTGGTTTCGCTCTGGATTCCGTACGTCGAGCTGGACCAGTGGATGCGAAGAGAGAAGCGGCGGCGTTTACGATCTTCGATGGTCTGAAGTTTAGCCTCCTTTTGCTCGTAGTCCAAGTTGAAAGAATCTTGAAGATCTAATGCATTGCACTCCGACGTGAATGTTCAAATGTGCAAGTGTCATAGAAAATCGTCTTCAGACGAACGGCCTGAAGTAAAGTTAATTCTGTTTGCCCGCGTTCCAGTATTTATATTGACGACCACAGTAGATTTCATTTTCCGCTGGGACGACCAATTAAAGTTATTTTAATTAAATTTCCGTTGGCCGCTAAGGCAATTAAGAAATGGTTGTTTTGAGTATAAACACAAAAGCACGGGTTATTTATTCTCAAAGCGATGGATATTAGGAGACGTTAAGAGTTGCACACGGTGTTCCATTTTAACAAAGAAGCCCATTTTTTATGATGTCATAAGTAAATCATTTAATTGTGAAAAGAGTATTTCAGACTTCGTAGAGAGCGGTTGCTTCCTTGGTCTACTGAGTCTCAGTCGATGCTTAGCGTAGTTCCTCTTATTGCGAGTTAGGATGAACAATAACGTGTCTCAATTATATTAAGAGAGTAGTCTGTTAGGTCTTGGCTGGTAAATCAGAGGCTGCGGGTTCGAGCCACGGCAGCAAACTCGAATTTTTATTTATTTAAATGCGCTATTAATTAAATATACATATATTGAATATGAATATACATAAAAAAATATAATTAAATATATAGATATGGGTTAATTATATTTAATACTTACTTGTAGGTATTAATTATGACTTACCCAGTTATTACAGTTGTACTCTGTTGTAACGCATTAGGCTTACGCCTGTCAGGTTATAACGAAATTAAAAAATGGGGTATCTGATGGAAGTTCCATATATGCGTTTATATACACTCTTTGAAATATGGAAGGTTCTAGCATTTTTAAATTTTCGAAATGCGAAACTAATAATTATAGTCTGATACCTTTCTTATAATAATGTGTTAGCCGTAAGTTGGCCGTAATTTAAATAGCTAGAGATTCGGCAACGTTATCATGGTGCACTCTTAATCTCAGGTCACACATTCCACTGTTTTTTTCGGTACTTTTATTTCAATACATGAGCAGAGCATAATAGCTTAACACAATAAAAACAAATTCGTATTAAAAAAACATAAAAGATCACAGAAACAATTACATTAAATAATATGCAATAGTAGATAGAACACAATGCGTCCATCAACTGCGAGTACCTGGATGAAAACAATAAAATAAAGCGGTTTTTTGCTTTAATGAAAACCATATAATAAAGCATTTTGACTTTGCCGTTGTTTAGGTATCTAAATTTTCGATCATCATCTGTGTCGGCATAACAAATAAATTTGTTTTGTAAGTAGCTTTTAACACCTTTGACGCATGGTATCGATTGTACTTATATTGTGCAATACAGTCGCTAATTAGTTAAGGAACTTTATAATGAAATTATTACATTATAGTGTAATTGCTATATCGTTTTGGTAAAACTAAAGTAAAGCAGTATTTTAAATCAATACTAACAGTAAATCTCATGTTTGTCTTTACTTAATTGTTTACATTGAAGTTCTCATATGCAATATGCTATACATATTATATCAATGTATGTATAATACATATAATACACACATGTCTAAGTGTAGAAGAGTTTTTTGCTATTTACAGTATCGCTGACTTGAAAAATAACATATATAGATACATACATATATTTTGTGAAAACTTAGCTAAAAACCAGATGTACATTACCATATTGTATAAATAGTATTTGCGCTGAAATGACAATAACATGACACTGAAGTCACTTTTTCATTGTTATTTAAATTACGGTGACGCTTAACGGAATGAGAAAGACACAATGACTTATTTCATCAAATCGCCAGTTGTATTTTTTCATTACAATTTGGTTCTCTCATATTACTTAAATTCGGAAATGTTTTATCTTTTTCTATGTAGATTTTTATCAAATATCAAAGACATAAAAGCAAACAAAGATAATCTGTAAAACGTGATTTTAACTATATATAAATGTGTAATTACATTTTTAACGTAGTTTAATACAACTACCGTGTAAATGTCAACAACCAGCTAGATGTTAATTAAAAAGGAATGAATGTAGCAATTAATAATTTCACCATCTACTTTTTTTTTAATAGCAGCTATTTTGAAATATGTTACAAAACATATTTTTATTTAGTTATGTCGACAAAAAGTGAAAAAAATTTTTTTTTATGTATTAAAAATATACATATTTTTATTTTATATATAAAATACTTTTACTGAATAAATAATATTTATGCATGTGAATCATTTTATAGTTGATAATTAAAGTTCTATTTATATAAAACAGAACATGAATAATGATACAACATTTATTAAAACATACAAGTACATATTCATTACAATACTGTTTTTTTTATTTTGTATTTCTAAAACATTAAGCCATTAACTCTTAATTTATTATAACTGGCGAACAAATCCTTGCATTCTTAATTTTTAATTAACTGGTTGTTTGAGGAAGTCTGTTTATCGTTAATTTAAGAGTTGGGCATTTTTAGAGTATTAATCGAAATTCCCTGTCTTTTTTTTAGATAAGCCGCTCTCACTACCTGCTCCGTGTGCAGCTGTGAATTTATGCTTTCATTCACTTTTTATTTAAAAACTAAATCATGTGTAAATATTTGTAAAAAATTAACTTTTAACAAAAATATGTTATATCGTTATTTGCTGAATAATTCTAAAAAAATCAATAGACATAACTCTTTGCGATTTTTACTGTCTGAAGAGAATGCACATGATAAACAAATATGTTTTGAAATGATTGATGACAAAATGACAAAAATTTGACTAGTAATTACAGGTGACTAGATGCTATACATATATAGAGAAATGTAGATGGCATATCTAGTTTATTATTTTCTGTGATTTCGTGGAGCAGCTGGTGTGATCACCCTTTATAATTATTTTAACCTTGATTTCTTAAGATGATTTTTTAAATTGTTTAGCACATTTTAACTATGATTTTAACATATCTATTTTAAATTTTCCAGAGACTGTCCAGACGGTCTGGTGACACCTTTGTGCCGAGCGGTGCTAGACAGTTCCATAAAGGCCTGCGTGAACGACCCCAACTGCCTAAAGACGACCGGAGAACCGAGTGAGTCACTTTTCCCAGCAATTTCCACGAATTTTCTCCAACCATCCCTACGCGTTTCAGCTTTTCGGCAGTTTGTATGCACACCCCGTTACGAATGTTTCCCTACAAAAACTTTCCGGATCGATGTCGCTCTTCCTCTCCCTCCCTTTCCGGTTTGTCCTAAATTTTCCACCACTTTCCCTCTGCGCTTTTCGTGATCAATGACCCGAAAATGTCCCATCATATGATATGATCTTCGATTGAGACGTCGGAAAATTTAACGTTTATCGGATGAGACATGTTTTGGAGAGCTCATGCATTATTTATGAGAAGCTCAAATCTGGGTTGGGCGTGGTGGTATAATTAAAAAGTTTGAGTGTATAATTTGTACTAAAATTGAACGGCGTCCTGACTGAGCGTGACTCTTCAAATATTAAAGCGTATTAAAATTTTCCGCCGCGGATTTACGTTTCAGTATGTGGGGTGAATAAAAAAGTATCGCCACGTTTATATTTTTATCTGATCGATCAAATTTATGAGCTTTCAAATTTCATTAAAGCATTTAATATTCCAATACATAAATTAGAAAATATATATTTTAGAATTTTCAATAAAACTATATTCAATGTTATTGTAAGATAATTAAAGACTGAAAAATTTAATTCAGAAATAATTTTATTACTGAGACTTTTTGACTCGCCTCATTTACGCGCATGTACTATAAATGAGTTTTATCTATTTCAATTTTTTGTGACTCCTTTTATCTCTGCGATGCATTTGGAAACGCTCATTATTATGCGCATCTACACACACAAACATTTATAAATAATTCACTGCGACGGAAGCTAACGGGTTAAAATCCGGAAGTTCTATGTTTAATTAACGCTCCTGCATTGTACGCTGCATAAATGAAAAGTTTAATTTAACCAGCACTTGCGTGTTACACCCACTTGCATTTTATTACTATTATACAGCTAATGTTCTTTTAATTGAACCCACATTTTTAATCATCGTTGTAAGAATTTGTGTAGGGCTTAATGAAATTCGATTCTCAGAATAGAGGATATTTCTATGTTTATTATATTAGCAGGATAGTTTAAAATATTTCTAGAAGATCGGGAGACATTACTTTCGACGCCAACACTTGATAATAGATTACACAGTGATTGGTTAAAAAATCAACATTCGCAACTGCTCGAATCTTTGAGCTTACTTCAGAATGTACTCCTGTCATTGCTGAGGCATCGTTTCTGAAAAGATCAATAACCGCTTCGAATCCAAACCGTGTTTTATAAAATATTCGTTTATGACTCGAAATATTTCTGAACTGGTTGCACTATTTGGTAAATTCCAAAAAGTTAAAATTTCATCATATATGTATGTATTTATTTGGCAAACCCTATCAACACAGAACCATTATGTCTAGACTACACTCTCTGGAAGTTGTCCGAACCGAAGTCGGCCGAGACTTACGACTTCGAGTAAGCGACTACACTGCCGCAAATCGAAAAATGTGCCAAATAATTGCAATTTTTAAACTGGCTTTTTAAAAATGCCATAAGACATAAAATTGATACTTCAGAATACGAACACCACATCTGTGACTATCCTAGAATTTGTCGCCATCGATTCTAAATAAGAATTCGTTATGGTGTGACATTTATATAAGCCGATCTAGAAAAATACATAAGGATATTCGAAACGATTTTTTTTAACAAAATAAAGTATCACTAATAATTTTTTAATTATTTAATTTTATATGAAAAAAATATAATAACGATATCTGTTAGAAGAATATACTATCAAAAATATTATTTATCCCTTTTGGTGCCCTAAAATATTCAAAGATGTCAGTAAGAGTCTGTTGAAGTCCCCGATAAGCATGTGGTATTATAACTTGACCACGATGTAGCGCTCGACATTCGTGTTGACCATAGGACGCCTACGCGTATACTGAAATTGAACCGAGCTACTCGTTCTATCTCAGTTTGCGAAAAACCATATCATTATCTCTCTCACTGTCGTCACTTAACACGCGAGAGAGCGAAAGGGGAAGTATCTCACCGCTCGCGCTCGAAAGAGCAGCTCCGACTTTGGTCCTTTTGCCAACAATGTTCGGAAGCGCTCGAAGCTGGCCAAGTCGACTGAATTACCCCCACTTTACCTCCTGTTCTCGATAACCTCGGATTTTAGAGCGGGCAGAACCGAACTCGACTGAAGTAACCGACTATATTCTCCGTCCTTGGCCAACCTTGGCCAACTTCCAGAGAGTGTAGTGCAGGCATTAGATATATTAAGTGACTCGTCGATATAAAAATAATATAAATATAAAAATAAATATTTCGTACAAATTAAAAAAAATCAGATCTATGTGATATCATAATAACTACTTGTCAACTCCTAACGTGTAATTATGTTAGTCCAGCGTGCGTGTGTTTTGAATAAAAAGTGGAAGCTCTGACGTTCACTGATATGAATAAAACAACTGGTGATGTTGCACCTGTGGCGGTAATATTCTTAATTTTTAAAGTAAGGACGAACGGTTTTAGTGTACCTGTTCGAAACTATTGACAACTTTGTTTTATTAACAAATTTTTAATTCTTAGTAAATAAATGGCATTTTTACATTATTTTGTAAAACTAAATTGAGGATTATATTAATCATACCAACTAAATAACGATAACTTTTATTAAAATTGTAATCGGTCAGTTCAATCATTCAAAAAAAAAAAAAACTAACCATCTAGCTTATTTGCCATAGAAGCATGTTAGACTAGTGCAGGGCTCGGCAACCTATGACCCGCGGGTCACCAAGTGACCCATTTCAGTTCTGCAAATATCATTTTTTTAACGTGTTACGATGTCACGACTAGAACACATATATGGTTGTTAGGAACAAAAATATTCACTGACCCGATATTCTTTTTAATAGTCACATTTTAATTATTTTACCCGCAGCCAAAAATGGTTGCCGAGGCCTGGACTAGTGCATAAATTCGACAAAAGTTGGAATAACAAAGTCCATTTGGTCTTGTCACCAAACTCAGAGGTCACGGGTTCGAGCCACTGCAGCAGAAGATTTAATTTAAAAAAATGTACTATTATTAAAAAACCGGCCCCAGCTACAAATTTATTATTAATTATATACAGATATAATATTTACTTACCGTTATTTTTTTCGTTCGGTTCCGGCTTTCATTCCGGAATAAATTTCGGTTTTTACGGTTTTTGGTTCAGCTCTAAGCGATTATTTTTTAAATGTTTTTATTTGCACTAAAAATTAATTTTCTTTCATCTATTTTCAAACATTTTATTTATTCTATTGTTCATAAACAAAATGGAGTAATTGTTACACAATTTTTTATTTAATAACTCAAAAGTATAATAATTAGGACTATAAGTACTTAATATGTGATAAAAATATAATTTATTCAACGAAACATATGTAAACGAAGCAAATTCGCATATTCATGGTTGAAGTATACAGGATTCTTAAGTTATTTATTCGTAATTAAGAAAGATGAAGGTTCCTCTAAGTATTAACATATTTTTCAATGTATTTTCATTTAAATTATTTCGATTGTCTCGCAAAATAAACCTTAAGCCAGAGTACCTTGTATCTTGTGTTGCTAGAGTTCCTAAAATCACCATTGCCATTTTCAATACTATCTTGTGTTGCTCGAGCTCCTAAAATCACTATTGCCATTTTCTATAAAGAAGGATATGTATTTTTATTTTTCTCCCAATATTCTAAAATATGTACATAGTTATAGCTATTCAATATGAATTCAATATCCACATCAAACTACTTGACTATAAAGCATTTTTTCACCAGCACACTTACTTGTATATTATTAGGAATATTAAACAAATTAAATTCGTTATATTTAATATGGAAACTCTAATTGCTAGATTATCTAAAACATTGTTCATATAAGTGGATGGTTCTGAATCGATCGATTCAAGATGTTTTACTAGACATGTTGTATTGATTAATTCGGTACACTAAATTTTTAATAAATCTGTGATAGTACTTTATCGATACGAGAAATAGTACTTTGGCAAGCTAATAATTACTTTGATTGTATATTCCAGGAGTCTACAAATCTATGAGGGTGATGATAAACGTGGTTAACCAAATTCACGTGGCTTGCCAAGAACGACTCGACAACGCTTTAGCTGCCTCGCTGCCGGCTCCTCGTTCATTGCCGGTAGTCTCAGTTTGTAACAGTCGGAATGGTGGAAGAAAAATGGAGGACCGGCACATGATCATCGATAACCTTAACTATCTCTGTGATATTGAGGTAATATAAATTATATATATATTTATATAAAATATAGAATGTTATTATGATCTTGGGTTTATGGTTTTCAGAGTGCGGATCCGGCTGGATTTTATGCCGTCTACGACGGTCACTGTGGACCGATGGCTGCTGTTTACGCCACTGCTCATCTGCACATGTTATTTGCGAAACACCCATCCTACCTCACAAACCCCCAAGCTGCCTTACGTGACGCCTTTTTAACGACTGATAGTCAGTTCAATAGTAATTCGAGACAAGGAGTGAGTATGCAGTTGCTATAAAAACATGGTGTAATCACGTTACAATGATAATATGAGAAAATGTATCTTAATGTGGGAATCTTGTTTTTGTTGATCATGTATACATGATGCGTTATAAAAACGCGTTAATTGCAGTGTTTAGTTATGAACATTGTGAATTACACAATTATTTATTTTTTTCTGCCACAAAAATAAAATGGCTCAATTAATATGTAAAATTAGATTCTGGTTTTTAAGTTGTTATCGATTTTGTTATTAAAAATTTTCTGAAAAATATATAATATTTTAACTCTAACAAGATATAATTTTTTAATTATGATCCTTTAAAGTAGAAAAAGTAAAATTTGATTTTGAAAATATTCACCAGAATTTTAACACTAAACAAAATATTAAAAAAATATTTTATCGAAATTTATATCATTGTATATAATATAGTATAATAATTTATTAATTTACAGTTAAGTTTTTACTTTGTACTTCAATTATGAATTTTTAAAATAGGTAAAGTGAAATTTTGCTCTTAAAAATTTTCTGCATAAATTATTTTATTGAAACAGTGATAATATATAAAAATATTTGTTTTTATGACATTTTTATTAATTATTTTAATAAAGTGTGATACAGAGTTATTAATTAATAAATTTAAAGTAGGGTTTTGTGCCTTATACTTTAATTATGAATTTTTAAAGTAAAAAGTAAGATTTGATTTTAAAAAAATTTTGCAAAATTTATAATATTGATTTTAAAACTTTGATTGCATATAAAAAAATATTTTTTAGTGACATCTTGATTATTGATTAAAATAAAGTATGATACAGAGTTATTAATTCATTCATTTGAAGTTGAGTTTTATGCTCTATGCTTTATTAATAAATTTTTAAAGTAAAAAATGTTAGATTTTAGTTTTAAAATATTTTTTGTAAAATGTATCTTATTTAAACATTTTGATAATATATAAAAAAAATATTTTAAATGACATTTATTATCGATTATATTATTGTATTATAATCTATATTTTAGTTATGCTTTCTCAAAGTTGAAAAGTAAAAGTTTTTGTAGTGAAAATCTTATACATTATTTATTTTGGTGGAATATTCTATAAAAACTTAAGCTTAAAAAAATATTTATGATGTGTTAGAAAAAGTATAACTTTACTGTTTTATTTTATATTAATTATAGGCAAACATTTTCTACCACATTTCAAATCTGCTCTTCTTCTAAGTTTCTATTTCTAACATTAGCGTGTAGTGCTAATTTAGATGCAATCAAGCCCTTAAAAAACATATACTAATTTTTACTTGTATTTTAAAGAATACATTAAATAATAATTGAGGCGCTATCTGGTAGGCGAACTCATAAACAAAATTATATTTTTTTAATAAATGTTTTCATTTTCCTTGTTTTGTAGAAATTGAGAAATAAATTTATATGAAAAGAAGAGTAAGAAGTTAAAATAAAATATATTGCCTTGTGGCACTACACTAGTGCTTGTAGCCATTTAAAGGATAGGGGGGGGGGAGAGAGAGAAACTTTTTATTTTGTTGAAATACGATTGTGTTTGGTTTGGCTTTCCTTCTAGCTTACCTCTTCTATTGAAGGGCATGAGAATGGAATTTGTCCGTTTTAATGTTTCATCAAAATTCTCATCATTTTTTTCGTCTTTGTGACACATATCGGCCGCCACATTATATACCAATTGAATTATTACATTTTTAATTCCTTTAAAGAATTTTATATTTGTATCGCATTGCATATCTAATACTACATACTTTTATACTCATTTTTCATCGATAAAATCTAATAAGGAAGCAAATATATATGTTAATAGATAACACATATCTGCCTATTCTTGAATACATCTTGATGCAATAACTTTTGCATATATTTTTAATCAGAATTTTAATAGTAATGGATTTTGCATATAAACCTTCTAAGATAAACATACAATATGCTCTTGAAATAATCGTAGACATACAGAACAAATTGAAACCTTTTGAATAAATATATGTTTTATATTTTCAACAATTCTAAAATGTATGACGTTATAAAAATTATGTACAAATTAGTTTTTGATGAAAGTTAAGTCATTTAATTTATTTATAGCTATTTTAATTTTAGTTGATAAATTTTTGATTTTCTTCTATTACTTTAAAATTAGTTTTAAAATGCTACCTTAAAAATATGATTTTATTTATACTATTTTTAAATTTAACTTACTGACATACCTTGAAATATAATATTATAAAAATTGAGGAACAACAAAATAGATTATGTCTTAAAAACAATATTTATCATTAATGGAATAAATTATTTCCATTCATTAAAACAATTTTGATATGTTGCTTAGTGAGTCAATCAGTCAAAAAATGTTTGGGTTTTGCTGTATTGCTGTAGATTTTAAATTAAAAAAACACTAATTAGTATTATATATTTATCCTCTGAATTAAATCAGATATGAATCAATGTCATGCATTATGTTTCATAAATTGTAAACTATAATTATTATGAAAATCGATTATATTATTTCTGTATTTATAATTTTACATCCAATAGATAATTTAATTTATATTTATTTTATTTTATCTATACAAAAATTGTATTATGTCTGTAAATAACAAAATTATTTACATTTATCTTATCTTCAAACCATAACTAAATACTTTATGAAATGTAAAATAATTTCCTTTATTATGCTAAGTTATTTATTTAGTTTATAAAAATAAAAATATGCAATAGTATTTTTTATTTTTCAAGAATTTTTCTTTATTTTTTTAATGTAATGTCAATGGTCATAATGTTTTACAAAAATAATATTTATATTTTCAGGGTTCAACAGCGACAGTATGTTACCTAAGAAACGATAATCTGCTCGTCGGCTGGGTCGGAGACTCCAGAGCCATTCTCGTAAAGGATGGTGCTATTTTGTCATTAGTAAACTCACACAAACCAGAGAGATATGTGAGTTAAAATTTTAAATGGTGCATAATGAACAATGTATGCAAGTTGTGTGTAATCTATTAACTCTGAAAAGTGTAAAAATGTTTCATATTTTGCTCATGTACTTAAGAATTAATACAAGATTTGGATAGCACTGGAGGTAAAGTTTGAATTACGGGAATGCTAGTTATCGTTTTTTAATTATTCAATATTAAATGGCTATAGACATACTAATTTAATAAACTGATCCTAATAATATTGTTAAGGACTAGATAATAACAAAACCAGCCGATTATTTTGTACCAATTAATGTGTCTATAATCAACACGATTTTTATTCTATTGTATAATATATGGTTATGCTGAATGTTTGTTGAGTTTAATGATTTTTATTGTAAGCTTATTGATCTGTATTATATCGTATTTATTTTGTTAAGGATGAGTATCGGAGAATAAAGCAATTGGGAGGTCATGTGTCTAACAATGGCGTTTGGAGAGTGAACGATATTCTCTCTGTATCAAGAGCTCTCGGTGAGTCAAATTTATTTATTTATTTATTAATCAAATGGCCAATTATAAACAACATTGTAAAAACATTTTGTTATACATGTGATTCTCAGAAATGAGAAGAAAATGATTTTATATCATAATTTTTGCTTTTGGTCATTTCTTTTGATCTTATTCTATACGTGTATTTGTCTAAGAATGAAATTAATTCTACTGGACTTGTTTTAAATATATTAAAAATAATCAATTAAGGAATGTCTACTTTGCATGAAAGATGATAAAGGATCATATATTTCTCTTGACAGTTGCATTAATAATGTCTTTTACTTAATGGTCATTTAAGTATATATTAAATATCTATGTGACATAAACATTCCGGACTGATATTAATCATTTACTCTTATGCCGGACTAATATTAAAGCTTTGTTGTGTTAAAAATCAAAACTAAAACTTTTAAGCTTAATATTGGTTAAAGTAAATTATTATTTTAAAATCCAAATGTATTTTTAAAACACAAAGGTGTTCGATACTTATATTTTAATGGTACACTTAGGCGCTTATCATTACGTGATATTGGCTACTAAGGATACAACCATAATAACCGTTAGTTATAGATGTGACTGATTCGATTAAATTTGAATCATTTCATTCAGTCATCTTATATGTAAATAGATAGTGTGGTATTTAAAATTGTATTATTTACTCGAAATTCTGTAAACTTTTTGCTATTATTTTGTTCTAATTTTTCTCTCATGATAATTCCTTGTAAAATAGCACCCTTTTATTAAATATTATTTTATTGTTGAGCTAATTATTCAAAAGATAACAATATAATATGTAAAAAATATATGATTTTTTCTCCCAAATAATCTCGTTTTAAATTGATGATAAATATTAGACTAATTTAGTAGTTTATTTTGCTTTGATAACATACTTACAAATTTTATTATAAAATGTTATATTTTTCTAAATTATATTTATGGATTTAATTATAATAAAAGAAGTGAAAGTTTGGTTTGAAAATCGACTAAAACATATAACTTAAGATACAATGTATTATAATTACATACATTAATGCACAATCAATTCGTTTTATGGAACAAAGTATTTATTTAAATGCACATATCTATGAAAATAATTCCCTGGTAAATAGCATCTTTTGGAAAACATTATTTTATTGTTGAGATAATTATACATTATACAACAAACACATCAGACTTGAATTCTGTAGAAATTAACAGTATAAAAATTGCACTATGATTGCCATAAAAATATGATTTTTTTCTTCCAAATAATATTGTATTAAATTTATGGTAAATATATGACAAATTCAGTAATTTACTTTTGCTTTGACAGTACCAGGTAAATTGGTTAGGAATTACTAAGCCTTTTTACCGTAATATAGTGATAGAAGTATCTCTGAATGAACTTTTCACGACCTCTGTGTTCGACGGATGTGTGTTGATTGAAGTGAACTGTACAACAATAATTCTTTGAACATAGTGAATAAATAATTGAATAAGTAATTTAAAGTGAATAACCAATTTAAACAATTAAATACCATGTGATTAGTACTTTAAAAAATGGCAGAAGATAAAATATCAGTGTTAAAAAATAAAATAAAAGAATGTTTAATTACAAATGTAATTACGAAGGACCAAAAAATAACTATTATGGACTGTTTTGATGAAATCGCAAATCTATATAAGGATTCTGTAAATAAAACATCTCTATTTGACTCTGCTTTTAAAACTATAAAGGAAGATATAACTGAAATTAAAAATAAAATAAATAATGGAAGAAAGGAAGAAACCACTTATGCAGCAATCACTAACAATAAAGCTGATCTTAAAATATCACCAATAAAAAAAAGGATCCCAACTTTACTAATTTATCCGAAAGATAAAACCAATATTAAAACATCGCAAGACATCAAATCGACGCTAGAATTAACTATAAAACCATCAAAAGTTGGTATTAAAATTAATAAAATTACAAATATAAAAAATGGAGGAATAGCTGTTGAAACTGAAGACATCGATAAATGTATAAAATTAATTAATCAAAATGAAAAAATAAATAACAAAATTGAGGCAATTATACCAAAAAAAAAATTACCTAAAGTAATTTTTAAATATGTACCAAGGACAATAAGCAATGAAGATTTTGTGGAAACAATAAAAGAATTAATGCCAAACATAACGGGATAAAAATGGTTATTTAGCCATTATGCAGGGTCAAGAACTGGTCCCTGTCATAGAATATTCACAATCAATCCGGCAGACAGACATATTCTTATCAAAAATGAAAGAATATTTATAGAATGGACTTCCTGCCGTGTAGAAGATTTTGTTAGTGTAACAATATGCTCAAAATGCGGCGAATATGGACATACAGCAAAATACTGTAAAGAAGAACGCTCAACTTGTCATCATTGTGCTAAACAAGGACACAGTGCACGGGACTGCCCTCAAATAAACTCTCCACAAATATGTTCAAATTGTTTCAAGAAGAATATGGTTAGTGATCATAAATCAAAACATGTCGAATGTCCGATATATAATATATATTTGAAAAAGTATCTAAATTCTATAGATTATGGCTGCTAAATGTCTTAAGACGGATTTTAATTATAATACGGATATATATAGTAATGAATGTAAGTTAAATGATATAACTGAATTCACTATCAATGATACATTTCTTCGCATAGCTTATCTCAATGCACGTAGTATTAAAAACAAAATTGAAGATATTTTATACATAATTAAGAAATTAAACACTCATATTATGGCGATTACGGAGACATGGATCAATGATGGTGAAGAATATTTTTATAATATAGAAGGTTATCGATCTGTCTTTGTAACAAGATTGAAAAGGGGCGGAGGAGTTTGTTTTTATATAAAAAATAATATTAATTATAAAATTATTAATGAAGACAATAATAACGTATTCTCTACCCTCGGAATCAAGATAACAGGAATAGACAGATCGCCATTGAATATCTATGTTGTTTATAGGGCTCCAAATTGTATACATAATGATTTTTTAGAATTATTAAAAAATAAGTTAAAATTTATAAACGGGAAAAGTATAATTTTAGGAAATTTCAACATAGACATAACTAAAAATACATACAACGTTAATGAATACATAACAATGATACAATCATTTAATTTTAACATTGTAAACCAATACTATACTAGAATTACCTCGAATACTAATTCATTAATAGATCACATATTATCAAACTCTAATTTAATAGGAAAAATTTATAATATAAATAATTCTATAAGTGATCATAATCTACTACTTATAGAATGCATAAATAACATGAAAAATATATCAAATAATAGAGTACCAATCAAAGAGAATTATATAATTAAATATAGACAACTTTATAACATAATAAAATCTTCTAAATTTAAATTATTAGAAAACGTAAATGAAGATTTCAATAATTTTATAGATAAAATTAAAATTGCAACAAACAAAAGTAAATACAAAATCCTTAACAAAAGTTCAGATAACAAAAAATTAGCTAACGTTCCATGGTTTAATGAACATTTAAATAACTTAATTAAAAATAGAAATATTTGTCATCACAAATAGAAGTTACAACCAAGTATTATCTTAGCCCAAAAAAAAAATCTAACTAGAAATGCTGTAACTGCTTATAGAAGAAAATTAAAAGTAGAATATTATAATAAAATATTTAGTAATGATAATAATAATCAATTTAAAATATGGAAAAATATTAAAACAATTATAAAAAATACTTCAGAAACAAAGAATGAAATAAATGTTATCTTAAAAATTGATGGAGAATTAACTATAGATAAAAAAAGAATAGCCAATGAATTTAATAAACATTTCATCTTAATTGGAACATTTTTATCAGATCTAATTAAAATTAACATTGATGACATAAACACTATCACAAGTATGGCTCAAGTTGACAGATCTATTTATTTTCACAAAATTAAATTAGAAGAAGTCATAATGTATACAAACAAATTAAAAAATAACTCAGCACCTGGTATTAAGGGTATTACAGTCAAAACAATTAAATCAATTAACAGTCTTATTGCTCCGATATTAACAAAATTATTCAATAAATGTTTAAAAGAGGAAAGATTCCCTGAGTCCCTAAAAATTGCAAAAATAATTCCAATATATAAAGGTGATGATAAAAATAACACTAATAATTATCGCCCTATATCTATTCTACCAATCATATCAAAAATATTTGAATCAATTATAGCTAATAGAATTAATGAATTTTTAAAAAGTATACATTTTTTATCTCATTTACAATATGGATTTAGAAGCAAATCCAATACAAAATACGCTGCTTTTGATTTAATTAATGAAATACAACAACACCTTAATGATAAAAATAAAACTTCAGCAATATTTATAGATTTAAAAAAAGCTTTTGATACAGTAGATCATAACATATTATTAAAGAAATTAAACCATATTGGAATAGTTGGACCAACACTAAATTTATTAAGAAGCTATTTAAATAATAGACAACAAGCAGTAGTAATAAATGGTATACAAAGTGAATATGAGGTGGTCAAGTGTGGAATTCCACAGGGTTCTATTTTAGGTCCATTACTATTTAATTTGTACATAAATGATTTAACTCTATGTAAACTTACAGGAAGGATTCAACTGTATGCTGATGATACAGTGTTAATATATAACTCTAAAACATATAAAGACATGCAAAACAACATGCAGAATGATTTGATCCATATTAATGAATGGATGAGATTAAACAAATTAACAATTAATGAAAAAAAAACAAATTATATGATATTTAATGATGATTTTAATATTTCTCTTAATGTAAATAACTCTCTAATTACAAAAAGTGATAATATAAGATTCTTAGGTCTGCTGTTAGATAAAAATTTAAATTTTTATAATCATATTGATTATATAATAAAAAAAAATTTACCAATGTCAAAAATTTTATACAGGTTTCAAAATATTTTTTCATATAAAACTAGATTAAGCATTTATTTTTCACACATTCATAGTCATCTAACATATATGTCTTGCGTCTGGGGGTTTACAAGTAAATTTAAAATAAAATCACTTCAGGTGATTCAAAATAGTGCCATAAAAAATTTATTGAATTTACCGTTTGATACTCACACAAAAGACATATATATGAAAACAAAAATTTTACCTATAACTATCCTTCCAAAATATGAATTAATAATGATAACAAAAAAAAAATGTTAGAGGGAAAATCAACTATAAATACTAAATTTAAAATTAGAAAAGAACAACACAAATATGAAATTAGATCTGCATATGATCTACACATCCCTCAACCATTTTCAGTAAAGTTTGGAACAAATTCTTTAAAATATATAGCTTTTAAAACATATAATGATTTACCAATATCAACCAGAAATAACTTTAAAGAAATAAGAAAATATTTTTTAAAAAATTCATCGAACTTTAAAAAAAAAAATGTGTGTATATGTTTATATGTATATATGCATATGTATATATGCATATGTATGAATGTATGTATATGTGTATGTACATTCTTATAATTTGTTATACTTATTATTTTGATAAGAGTTTAAATATGTTCATTATACTTTCTAATGTATAAGTTTTTATTTTTCATATTTAACATAAAACTGTAATAAAATGTAACCGTAGAATGAGTAATTTTATACTCATGCGGAATTACGTTAATAAATAAAAAAAAAAAAAAAAAAAAATACTAAAAATACTAAAAATTTTATCATTAAATCGTTTAAAATGGCTTCTAAAAATATCAAATTTATTGAGCATGGCATAGATGCCTTTAGAGTGCAATGGTAAAACCATTTTGTGCATGACATATGTACATGTTTAAGTTATCTTTTTTTTGTGGAATAAATTATATTATTGCTAATATTTGTAAATGCAATTTCGATTTTCCTTCCTATATATAAATGCTTTTAAGAACATCATGTTTTACTCTCATACTGTATATATTTATAGATATGAATGAAAAAATAAATCTGTCGGTAATTTATTGTATGTCTTAGATGAGGTGCCATAAATTAAAGAAGAAATACATAATCTGAGTATTGCCCCAGTTCAATAATTTTTCCATTAATATCCACCAGTACATATGTATATGTATTAAGATTTGCTCCATCTCGACACTTTACAGCTATCACTCACATCACATTACCGTCTGAATTATGCATGAACACATTTTTAAAACCACCCCAAACCGAGAAAAATACTCTATTGTACTTTGAGCTCAATTTTTCCGCCTTCGTAAATTGAGTGTTCCCCAATGAATAATTGAACGGAGGAGCAAACTCATCTCCATATAACCCATACTGTAACGAGGTCAAGATAGTCTTAAGCTTCAGATTTGATAACTGCAGAATTTCAACCGGTTTCCGAGATAATTTAAATTCTCCTCGGTCTGCATGTTTTATGAGATCGCAATATTCCATGTTGCAGTTTCGAATCGTTTTGCTAACGGCCTCGATTGTGTTTCGTTATGTAACGGATCTTTGTATTTGGAATGGCCCTGTGGGAAGAGGAGTCTAGTAGATTGGGATTAAAATGTGCAGATTGCTCGTTTCGCAATTGGTTTGCTATGTCTGAATAATTAATAGTTGTCAATCGTATTGAATAGATTGTTAGATATAGTACAAACACATTTTATCAAAGACATGGCTTTTAACTTTAAAAGATAAATAAAATTGCAATAATAAAATAAATCTCAGAGACAATCTAATTGTAAATTATAGACCTAAATGAAAGAACTGACATTCAGATCAAAAATAAGTTAAAATATACACTGAAGGTTTTTTGCGCTTTTAAGAATAGTTATAAAATTTAGAACCACCAAACTAATAGCACGTTAACTGGATTTGTTTGAGGAATATATATTATTTTCTGAAACATTAATTAAATTACATACAAAGATAACATATTGGCATTAGAAAATTATCACAGGAGTATAAAAAATGTTATGCTAATTATTTTAGCCCGATCAAAATAAAACATTTTTTAAAGCATAATATAATGAAAAGTCAACGTACATAAAAACCTAATTTTTAGTGTCGGAAGTCTGTAAAGGGCTTTAAAAACTACTATTACAATTTTAATATAATAAGAAATTACTTTTTTTTTCCATTTTGTTCCGTACCTCTAGCTAAATCTAACCACAATTTATCAGATCGTTAAACACATGTTCTTTGATATGTCAAAATTAACAACAACAAAAAAATACTTGGTAAATATGTTTTAGTGCTGCTTAATTATGTGTTGAAACGTTTTTATTTAATTATTAAAAAGTAACAGGAATTATAATTATAACTAACATATATCAAAGCTCACTTGGACCAATTTCAAAAATTAACTTCACACACAGAAATAACGTTTGAATGACGTTTCTAGTTACAAACTTAACGCTTCAAATGATTTATAACCGCTCGTAGTTGAAATTTATTGCAATTTTTATTGCCAGCTTATGAAGAAATAAATCACGTGCTATTTTCTTCATTAATGACCAATAAGAAAAACTAATCGATTACACCCAAAGAAACAACGTTTCCCATAGCGCAACCACTGCACATAATTGTTCCATTAGTTCTTGGTTCTAAATAATATTTAGTGCTTATACCTTATCTGTAGGATTATGTGAAAAATATATAATGGTATAGCATTTAATGTTAAATGTCGCTGCTTTATAAATATGTATGTATTAGATAATGATAAAGCAATTGCTTTCAAATGGAATTATTCGAATATCGTATTATCATATTTACTAGAAATACTACTACCGTATAAATGTCATCAACCAGCTATATATTTTGAAAATATAACATTTAAATTTAATTGTGGCAATACAATAGGGACTTATTTAAAAAATATCCGCACTGTTATAGATTAAAACTAAAATTAAAGTATACTTTAAAATTTATTTTCAAATTATTTATTTAAATGTCGTTATTAAGTTTATAATTGCATAATAAAAAATACCATGAACTGTCTCTTTTGGAGAGTACGTTTATTTTTCCCGTATTTTGCGTCGGATGGCTTAAAAGCCATTTTTTTCTTACAATTTTTTTAGTTAGTTTAATTCATTTCAACACGTATTAGGCCAATGATCAACTTTTAGCGGTATTTGCATAAGTTTAGCATTATTTAACTCGTAAGGAACAGATATAGTATTTGATGCATACTTAAATACTCTGGCTTTCGGGAGAACAAGTCTTAAAGTGCTTAAAATTAGAATTTTATCTATGGTTAGCTTATCTGGCAGATATTTTTCACCATACGATTAAGATATGTCTTTTTATTGAAGGTCAGTAAAGCAAAGTTACAGATGCAACTAAAATATTACAAAAGTATTGCTTATTTTTCTTAAAAAATGTGCATAATAGACCAGTGGTATAAATCGGTGACTATTACCTGAAAGACCAAGGTTTGATTCTCATATAGACTATTGTTCTGTGATATGACTGGAAGATCGGAATTAGTGATTATTGCATAATTATAATTCCAATCGATCATAACAGATTAGGTTTATCTAGATTTCCCTAATCTCGCTGAAGAATATTGAGTATTGTATTAAAAAAATTCTCTAATAATGAGCTACTGCAGCTTATAATTTTTTTTTATAAAAAAATGTTTGGTCAAAATCGAGTTGAAATTAAAAATCTTTTGTAGATTTTTTAAAGATATTGCTGCGAAAAATTATAACTCATTTTAAAGTTATTTAAAATCTAAATTGTGTCAAAGATACTGACCTGATAACTTATTGATCTTAGCACAAAAACTTATTAATATTCAAGTTATACTATGGTATTACCTAAAAGTATCATATCCTCATATTTAAAAACTCGCTATTTTTGCCAAATTTTAATTGTATGTATATTTTTTTGTATTGAAAATACTAAAATAATTATAAATGTATTTATTGCCATTTTTTGATAAAATTTTGAATATTTATGCGTGATATTTTCACAAGCTTATTTTTAACCACCGAAAACGCGTGAACGGACTGACAGCGAAGTTTTGCTATCACGTGAAAACGCGTGAACGATCCGTAATGTATAAATTATGTATATCAAGTACAGTTATCCTTTGTTATTACTACGACAGGATTTAATATTTATTCATATACAACCTAGCAGGGACGTCATTTAAAGGGGGGGGGGCAGGGGGGCAATTTCCCTCCCCCTTGAATTCGGCAAGAAAAATACATGTCATTTATTTAAATACTGTACATCTTAATGAAATAGAAATATTTAAAAAAGCTGAAATGATGTCATTCATTCTAAACCAGAAATTCTGGGGTTTTCTCTTAAAGAAAATCTAAAAATATCAGTCTTGCCTTTATTCCGAAAATATTTTTTTAATATGCCATTTTAGTAAAATTATATCGGAATACATTTTCACCGGTAAATACATATTTTTACCGGTGAAAATATAATTTATATGTCAGGTGTTAGTGAAATTATATGCTTTCAACTTTTCTATGTGAAATAATATATACATTATTTAATTACATGCGATCTATAAATGTTACAGTAAATGTGTATTTTTCAGTAAAGTTATATTTTCACTGGGTGTAATCAGTAGATATACTATACATATGTATTTCTATATTTGATTATAATGATAATGAAACTCAATTTGACAGTTGCGAAACGTCCATTTGCAGTTCGAATGCAAGTTTTAAAACTTTCATTGGATCAAGTTCAAAATACAAGCTAAGCCAACTCATTTCTCAGGGAAAAATTAGTGAAAGAAGTACAGACAGATGTCGCATCTCGCATATTGTTCCATAGTTTAACTTGGATATTACACTATGCTTAAAAAATATGATAGCTATCCTTACCGATATTACTACATTGGTTAAAGTAAAATCGAACCGAATTTTTATCAATAGGAGAGCGCAAAAACAATTATCAATTCTCAGAGGTCAAAATTCATGTCAAAGGCAATAAAATCGTGTTGGCGTTATTGAACAGAGTTGACGTACAATAGACAAACAATTTTCTTGTATGTCTTTTTCTATGCTTTTTTCAGCTGGTTGTATTAGCGTTTCATGTTCGAGGTTCAATATAAAAAAGATATATAGTATGTGACGATTTGAAAAATTCCTGGTAAACAACAAATTGTCATTTCAACGTGATTTTCACTTTCTCATAACCATGCTTGCTGGACCGATGAATTTATCTTTCACTAAAAATCTCCACAACACAGTCCGATGACTCACGATGGCGTCAATATTGCCGCGTGTAATTTATATGGCATTGTTCTTAGCTGGGCGGAGTCGGTTGTGCTTTTATGGCAAGTGCACCGGGAATAAAGTTGTATATTACACATAGGTACAGTTATAGGTACACCCAGGTATTATATTATACTTCCTACAAGTCCTACGCTGCCGGGCAGGTGCTGCGCCCAGTGCCCACTGGCTTGACCTACGACGCGAGTGTCTAGGTCTGAAATCGATTCGTCTCGGCACTGAGTCACTCGAGAAATCGCTCGCAGACGTGCTTGCAATTTGTTGTTGGATGTCTACAATTGATAGGGAACAATGGTCGATTTGCATCCAGCTGTTTTTGGCGCAACAATGAGCTCGAGTTGCATTCGAATCGCTGAATTTCTGGATGGAGAGCTTGAAGAGAAAGCGTAGATTGCAGAATAATTCAATTCAATTTTCGTTCAAAGTTAATATCAGGTCGTGCCATAGAAGCATATGTATTAAGCCTATCAATGTCGTAATTGGGCAGTTTAAAAATCTATAGAAGTTATTATCAAACTTTTCTGGTTCAGTGTATTATTGAGGCGCCATTAATCTGATTCATAATGATTAGTGTTCAAAGTATATATATATATATATATACGTATATAAATGCAGTATACAATTTGTTATTTAATAGAAAGGTTAATCTATATTTAGTATTCCATCTCACTTAACTAGGCTTTATTACGCGCTAATCACTTAAGATTTATTCGACCTTCAAAATTATACATATTTGAAAAAATGTCCCCTTTTTATCTATGAACAGTTAAATTTCTAATCCTTTTAGAGTTTTGCGCAGCAGCTTACTTTTTGAATGTTTGGTTTGCCAACATTGAATATTTATCTGGTTGTTTTTCTAGATATACCACAGATAAATATAATTCTATGAGAGAATCGTGAAAAGCTAGTAATGATTTTGTCGTTAAATTAAGTTAAAATAATAAATTAAAATATTTTTTTATTGAACCAATATCGGTAGTAGATGCTCGAGAAATTAAATAAAATTATTGATTTATATCTTAACTGTAGCTTTATGGGTTTATTCTATATGACATAAGTTGCCTATTTTAACCCTTTGAGTATTGAGTAAATTTTACGTATTTTTCCATAATTATTTATTAATATTTTGTATTGCATCTAAAGTAAATTATATAAAAAAATAGTGATTCACGTTTTATTGCTCTGATTTATTTTATTACTTTTTTATATTAGTATGTTTTAATAATTTTAATAATTTATTTTAAATATTTTTTATGTATTATTCATCTTTTGTTGATTTTTATATAATAAAATTAGTATAAAATATTTTTTGTAAAGTTCATTTGTTTCATACTCGTTAATTTATTGATATTATTTTCTATAAAAATCATTTACATTAAATTTAATTAAAAAATATATTGTGTAATGATGGAATAGCGTAGTCCGTAACGTCTCAGACTAGTAACTGAGGTTGCGGGTTCGAGCCCTAGTAGCTGCACTCGAATTTTTATTTATTAAAAATGCGCTATTATAAAATAACCGGCCTCCAGCTTCAGTAACGTCTATTGGTTATAAATAATATTATAATTATTAATATATATAGATGTCACCATTTCCCAAGCTTTTATTCTGATGGTTAATACTTACTTATAGGTATTCATTAAATCTGATTGACTTACTCAGTTATTACAGATTTACTGAAATTTAATAAAAAATCATTTATTGTATAGAATCCCAGCGAAGTGAAGTACACAAAATAAAGAGTCACGATTTCGTTCCTTTTTCTTCACCGTTAGGGCTAGGATATCAGCGCTCAAGAACGTTACTCTTATATGAGCATTATAGATTTTTGTCACTAATATTTTTCTGCTGTAGATATGTAAGATGGTGCATCTCTTTTATGCCTGCACTACACTATCTAGAAGTTGTCCGAACCTAAGTTACAACTGAAGTCGGCCGAGACCTACGACTTCGAGTAAGCGATCACACTGCCGCAAATTTCATATGCCGTCCGGACGGCGGCTTCTGTCACGTACAGCTGGCATATTTGCGCGCGATTAATAAATGTGCCAAATAATCGCAATTTTTAAATTGTCATATTATTAAAATTACGCTACTGATAATTATAAAAGTTTGTGTGAGCACTCACCAGTACAATATCAATGAAAACTTTTCGGTCGTAAATATTCAATTTACGCAAAATCTTTGTCGGCTTTTGAAAATGCCATAAGGCATAAAAATGATACTTCAGAATACGAACACCACGTCTGTAACTATCCTAAAATTTGTCGCCATCGATTCTAAATAAGAATTTGTTATGGTGTGACATTTATATAAACCGATCTAGGAAAATACATAAGGATATTCGAAACGATTTTTTTAACAAAATCATGTACCACTAATTATTTTTTAATTATTTAATTTTATACGAAAAAAAATATAATAACGATATATGTTAGAAGAATATACAATCAAAAATATAATTAATATCTTTTGGTGCCCTAAAATATTCAAAGATGTCAGTAAGAGTCTGTTGAAGTCCCCGATAAGCATGTGGTATTATAACTTGCCCACGTGACCACGATGCAGCGCTCGACATGCGTGTTGACCATAGGACACCTACGCTTATACTGAAATTGAACCGAGCTACTCGTTCTATCTCAGTTTGCGAAAAATCATATCATTATCTCTCTCACTCGTCACTTAACACGCGAGAGAGTGAAAGGGGGAGTATCTCACCGCTCGCGCTCGAAAGAGCAGCTCCGACTTCGGTCCGTTTGCCGATAATGTTCGGAAGCGCTCTAAGCTGGCCAAGTCGACTGAATTACCTCACTTTACCTCCCGTTCTCGGTAACCTCGGACTACTTCCTAGAGATTTTAGAGCGGGCAGAACCGAACTCGACCGAAGTAACCCACTATATTTTCCGTCCTTGGCCAATCTTGGCCAATTTCCAGAGAGTGTAGTGCAATCATTATAATATTATAAGATCGTAACGCACGAGTGTGTTTCAGGGTAAAAAACTCAAGTTCAGTCAGATTTAGTCACATGAACACTTTTACAGTAAATGCTCCATAGATAAACATATTTAGATATTCATACGGAAAATATTAATTTAGAATTTTATTTGTGTATCTTATAATAATAGCACATGTTTTTACGCCGATCTATATTTTAGTATGTTAATCATTGATGTCATATATCACATATGAAATACTGAGTAACACTGCTTTATTGAGGTACTTCGCAGTTTGCATCGATTTTTTAACCATAAATCCCGGAATTTCCCATGAAACATTTTAAACATTTCATACATTAAAGACTGGGAGCAGTAAGCTATAAATGAACAGTTTTATATTACAGTAATCTTATTAAGTTAAAAGGTTAATTTAATATTTCTCCTCTAACAATTGAAATATGTCTTCATTAGCTTTAATCTAGATCAATCAATAATTAACTCCTTTTAAATTTAATTTGACTCATTAAGACCGATCTAAAAATTGTATTATTATCTTTATCGGCAGTGTAAAGTAGTCCGCGTTTAATCTAAATGGTATCGCTTCTACACACTACCACCCACTCATAGCTACTGGCATTTAAGTAGGTACTAATTTGCAACACTCTGTGGAATTCCAAAGATTTAATCACAATCGACCATTAGTTTTTATTGCTTATTGTGAGCACTCATACGTTTTAATTTATTTTTGCTTCTGAATCTCAATGGCCCGTCGGACTGTTGTGGTACTTATAGTTTCGATTTCAAACAAACTTTCCGCGTATATCCAAATCGTTTTTTATCTTCATTCGCCACGGATTCGCACAAAAAGTTATTTTCGTGATTAAGGCGTTGAAAAAGCCTTTGCGATTAACGAGTCGGCTACTGAAAAAAAGTGTTCTCGTGATGAATCGTTTAATTAAAGAGTGGAAGAGAAATGACCGGTTGGCTGAGGTGTCACGCTAGTTGATCAGTACCAGTGGGGCAGACTGGGCGGACAACGCCTACTTACATGTCATCAGAAATTTCGAAAAGTGACAGCGCTGCCAAAACGATAAAAACACTGTCGACTTAGACATAGGAAATCCAACCCAAAGTGACCATTAAACTATTATGTTACTATCGGAATACTTGAAAGGTTTGAGATTGAGACTCGTGGATGATAGGATAAACATATTCTTGAAGGCAAAATTTACAGTAAAAGTATGGATACTTAAACAAAAAGAACATCTAAATTTGTTGAAAATCTGCGCTGTTGGGTAGCTTCAACTCTAACGAAATAGTAATTTATATATTACGCAAAGGAATTACTGACACGCCTGAGAATGAAACATATATAAATGAGCTCGTTCAGGGCAAAGCAAAGTTTGATATTAGGATAGTTAACGTAATGTTTCTTTAAGACTCAAAAAAACTTTTTTCACCGGTAGTAAAAAGTTAGAGCAAAAAACCGATTTATTGTGATGAGTTGCTGAAAAACTTTCTTTAAAATATTTGATATATTCTAGTGAAAAACGAGCATTCTTCAGGCTTAATCGAAGGTAATTTGATCCTAGTTAGGGCAAATACGATAAACGCTGCGTATTTTTTTCAGGTAATACGAGGTATTACGTCTCTTTGTTTCCTCACATATTTAATTAATATAATTTAATACATAGATGAGTATCCTTTATCATAGAGAGCATTATCATATAACGTATCGTATTATACGGTCCGTCAATACATTTGCAATATCGATCTTCACTTAACATCACTTAAATAAGCATAATTTATATTCGTTGATGTTCCTCTTAGTAAAATCGACCTTAAATATCAAAAATAAATATTAATAAAAATTCTTATTGTATCGAGTATATATATTATATGATACATACATTACATTTACTTTTAAGTTTAGTTAAACTGTTGCTTACTCATCAATAAAAGAAAATGGAAAATATTTCGAAATATTAAAAAAAAATTAGTTATTGTATATACATAATTTAACATGTTTTTATTTTCCTCATCAATAAGCGATAAATCCTAATCATAAAAAGATTTTTCGCAGCTGTTTTCTTTTGTATGTTAGGCGTTAATTGATTTCATTAATTTTACTTGTGTGTTTTTATTATTTTTATATAAGGCAGAGTTTTTTAGTTATCAATTATTATTATTCTGCAACATTTTGATTCTATATATAGGTTGTGTATTTATTATAATACGTGAAGTTATCGCAACATTGTCTGCCTTAAGTTGGAAATATTAGGTGATAATTCTTGTTGAAAGTAAATTTCGAATGGAAGTGCTGATGGAAGCGAATTCCGTTCATAAGTATAATAATGATACATGAAATACATAAGTAATATAATGTGCGCTGTGTACGTGCTTATTATTTTATTCTTGCCACGATGTGCAATTATAAAGATTAGTTTTTGCCGTATGTTTTCTTATTATAATATTTACATATCGGCCAGAATTTAAAAAATGTAGAGATTTGGCAACCTTGCACTTGTCATGTCGCTAACAACCTACAGCGTTTCTCAATGCAATACAAAATTATTTGAATTTGTAAAGTTACTGAATGGCGGTTCTGTGATTATAGAAAAAGTGCAGTTTAAGTATATAATAGACACGAATTTTGCGGACAGATTTTTGCGGATACCGATTATTCCGGACAGAATTTTTGCTGACACTGATTATTTCGGACAGATTATTCCAGACAAAAATATATTTTTAATATTTTATTGTGTAAATATAAGTGAAACTATGAATTTATTGGATTGCTACATTGCTACAAGTTGATTGCTACATTGAACTATATTAAAATAATAAAAATATTTTTTTGTCCGGAATAATCAATTTACAAATTATCAGTGTCCGCAAAAATCCTGTCCGGAATAATTAGTTTCAGCAAAATTTAGTGTCCGAAATATCACCGAATATATAAATTATTTTTAAATCACAACAGTAAAATGTGCCTGGAAAATTTGTGCAATACTGTTTTAAATGTCGAGTTAACTTGTAGATTTGGCGTAGCTCCGCTTAGTGCAATTTCGTCTGAACTCTCATATATTCCAATTCGGAAGCGAAGTGGTAGTTTTAGTGCAAGTCATTAAGGAATTGATTAAGTACAGCAGTGTTCTGGCGTATATTTTCTTGAGAATTGAGAGGAAATTCAACGTCGCTGTAAGTCATCGATCTTATGATCAATGTCGATGACTCTTAGTTATTGTTTAATACAGATCTTATCAGATTATTGATAAGGCGTATATAAAAAATAGGTTAAAATTTTGCCGATGTTTCATTTTCTGTAGAATGCGTATTTCGAGTCTTATGTGTCTGCTTCGGCATAAATATTTGACATTAACCTTTTATTTTTCATTTATTAAGAATATCGTTTAATAATTTAGTACAGAAAAAAACAATTCTTAGTCGAGTGCTTAATTAGTTTTATGACGCAACGATTATGGATTGTTGCAACAAAAATTATGGTTGATTAAAAAAAAATACTAATTCGATCCATATTTATAAATTATTAAAGATAAAAAAGTATAGTTAAATTTGAGTACGTATTTTCATAAGTATAAAACATTATTATTCGCACATATTTAATATTATAACTATAGTTAAAAAAAGTTATATTACTATAAAATAGGGTTTTTTATCGAATTGATATTTCACGATGACGTAGCAACGTTATTCGGTATTGATTTTAGTAGATTTTAAATAATTTAATATGTCAAGATTTATTTTATATTCCGCAAACCTTAGACCACTCTCCCCTATAAAAAATTGTCTTTAAACCGCATTGCAGTATTATATCCAGGAGCGCAATTGAAGAAATATATAACCACATACATATATTGATTCGTTGTAATCAGTTCTCTTGTGAGACAATTTCATATTCATTTAGATAGTCTTAGTCATACACATTTAATTCGAGAAGTAAATATTGTTTTCTTACAGTGTAAGATCAGATCTTACCCAATTTGTTTAATTTATTAGCTTACCATTAGTTTTGGAGAGCTTCCACAACAAACAAAAAACATATCTACTGTTCTATCGAAGCATTAAAAGTGTGGGTTTTGAACGTTCAAGCAAAAAGAGACAAATAGACAAGAAATCAAATTCCCATGGAGAAATTCGATTAAAGGCCCCGGTTATTTATCTTGCTATTCGGAAACAATCAATCTTCGCACTTTTTTCGGGTCCATTTCTAAACGTTACTCATCCACTGCTCATATAACTCCCCAAAACCCTCCACGATGATGGGTGTGGAGGGTAGTTGAATTTATAGACTATGGACGTGCGGAGAAAAACGACCTAAAGTGGCTATCTATTAAGAGTCTCAATTTATGAACGCGGTTTTTGTTTGCGATGTATCATCACGCCACAACTTACCGGACAATGGCTATTGAATTTCGCGATGCAGCACTTGCTGTGTATCTGATGCAATAAGGCTAGTGCATTGTGTCTTAAAATCTGTGCTGCACGATAATGGAAACGTTTCATTATGTCTCGGGCGAAAGCAAAATGAAGAGACACGCTAGCTTTTAAATATCATGTTCTCATTTTTATTATATGATTTTAAAACAATATTATGAGAATCGAATGAAGCATATCTAAACCAGTTATCTAGTGTTAATATTTAAACATTTTATAACAATATTACGACTTACAATAAGTGAGAATCGAATGCACATCTAAACCGAATTTGACCAATAGGAAATTTGACCATTTCCAACTCTCACGGATTGTAAACTTGAAACCATCATAAACCTCATCATCGTACATGCAAAATTTGCTCTATTTATATTTGCAGATGCCGAAACGAAATAGGTCATAAATCTTAGATTGTAAAATAATACCTTCGGTCTGTCTCACTACTTAGTTTTGCGAAATTGAATAGCCGGAGAATTTAGCATCTAAAAACTTTTGGGAGATAAATATAGATTTCAATTTAATATGTTCTTTCACACGAGGAGTGACTTTCGAGGCCTTGTAGATGCCGACACAAAATGTGTCATAAAACTTACATTATAAAACAATACTTACGTTATGTCCCTTTTTGAAACACCGCTCTCAAAATAAAATAATACTTTCGGACTGTTCCCTTTTTGATGCACCGCTCTCACTACTTACTTAATGGGTTTTGCAAAAAAACTTAAAAGATTAAAGATGTATAGGTGTATAATTATTTAAACAAGACTTTGTAATTTACTATAATATAAATCAGAAGGAATTGTTTACAATAATTTTATGTGAATATTGATAACAAAAGTAAATTTCTTGTGAAATAATATGTATAATTATATTATGTTTTTTCTTGCTTCTTGATTTAAATTAATTTTATTAACATAATACAGATACATTTATTATTTAATTTAGAAAACAAAAAGTATAAGTAAGAAGACGGGTAGGTGTTCCTGAATTTCAAATTAAAAATTTTGAAAATTAAAATTTTGATTATAATTAGTACTTAAAAATTAATTACAGTGGCGGCTAAAAATATTGATTTTTACAAATCTATTATGGATGATATCTCCTTTGTCTGTGAGCGTGGGATAATTTTGGGATATGAATTTGCTTATCGTAAAAAAAACGTGAAACGGCTTACTATCCTGCAAAATTTGTTCTATTCATATTTGCAGATGCCGAAACGAAATAGGTCATAAATCTTAGATTGTAAAATAATACCTTCGGTCTGTCTCACTACTTACTTAATCCGTAAATGGGTTTTGCGAAATTGAATTGCCGGAGAATTTAGCATCTAAAAATTTTGGGAGATATATATAGATTTAAATTTAATATGTGCTTTCACACGAGGAATGACTTTCGAGGCCTTGTAGATGCCGACACAAAATGTGTCATAATAGAATTAGAATTTTTGATTAAAAACTGTTATCAGTAAATTTGATACATAATTAATATTAATTACTAAATATTTAATATGACTTAAATTAAATCCTTTTAAATATTTTTTTTTTAAATAATAGATTTAAAAGTTAAAAGACTAAAGATGTATAGGTGTATAATTAGCTTAACAAAACATTGTTATTTACCATAATACAAATCAGAAGGAATTGTTTACAATATTTTTATGTGAATATTGATAACGAAAATTAATTTATTGTAAGATAATGTGTATACATAATTATATTACATTTTTTCTTGCTTCTTGTTTTAAATGAATTTGCTTAACAGAATACAGATACATTTATAATTGCATTTGGGAAACAAAAAAAACTCTCATAATACATTATTGACAGCAGAACGTGCTTCTCCTATGAGTCAAAGGATTAACAGAAACGACTGAAGTGCCGATCATTGTCAACTTTCGAGGATTGTAAACTTGAAAGCGTCATAAAATTGTATATTCTTTTATTTATAAATCGCCTAATTGTACATGCAAAATTTGCTCTATTCATATTCGCAGATGCCGAAACGAAAAAGGTCATAAAACTCTTCCTTTTCGATGCACCACTTTCACTACCTACTTAATCCCTAAATGGGTTTGCAAAATTGAATAGCCGGAGAATTTAGCATAAAAAAAAATGGTTTGAGATATATAAATTTATATTTCATACGGGGAAATTCAACATTATATTAAAATTAAAATAATATTTTTTTCTCTTTAAAATTAATATTGCAATTTCTTCGCGAATGTACTACCCGACCTCGAGTCGCTCGGCTTAGCCGCCTAGCCTAGCTACCTGCGTTTTTGAGCCGGCGGCCGCTAGTCGCCGGCGGCTAGCCGACAGTGCGTATGGGCCCTTATGGTCGAGCATAGGCCCTTATCCACTGACTCATTAGGCTTCACATAGTTAGCTATGTGTCAATGAATTGCTCCACCTTCGTTCTCGACCTAAGCCATCACGATCAACAACAACGATGATCATGACGGCTTAGGTTGATGGTCTCCCGGTATCACTATCTATGTTTGAGACTTTTCAATCATCTGTCGGATAATATTGATTGGTTCACATCCAGCTACTCGCAATTGGTGGGCGCATTGTGGTCTAATAATTAATGTATATTTTTTGTGAATTTTGTTAATATATTTTTATTTTTTAATGCTGCTATTCTCTGCACATGTCTTAAAACATATTGTTTTAATTGTGGAAAATTTTACATTAAAATGTCAGTAATTTTTTTTAAATTATAAATAAAATTAATAGCTAAGCACACACGTACGGATTTGCCCGTCGGACATCTGACGGATTTGTCCGAGCTTGGCCACAGACGCAATTTGTACGAGCTCGGACAAATTCTTATATTCGTGTTTTTATGTGAAATTTTGTTTACAATATATGATGTTTTACTGTCTTTGATAAAAAAAATGGCAAAAAATACATTTTCAACGGTAACAATATTATGTGACCGATGGGTCATAAAGTAATAAAACCTTATTTAGATATTTTAGACAATAAACATACCGATGGCGGCAACTTTGGCACAAATTAATAAAGGCGAGCGGAAATGGCCCAGGTCATAAAATCACTTAAGGGACAAATTTTAACAAAAAATACTGTAAACCATCGGGTGCGAATAACACAATTGCGATACATTTTAATTACCTTTTAATTGACAAAAGCGGAGAGCCGAAGGCTGCCTAAAAATATGCACAATTCCTTCGATACTGTAAACCATATTAAACTTGGATGATTGTCGAAGATAAAAGCAAGAAAAGTTAAATTTATATAGTGCTTAAAGAAAAAACTAAATTTAAATGACATTTATTAATATTAATTATATATACAAATATTCATACATATATGTATATCTATATATCTTGACTTTTCATACATATTCAATAGTGATAATAACTTTAATTTTAATCTAATAAAAACTATATCTTTTATTATATATTACTATATATATTATAGTATTTACGCATATATACATATATACTTATCAAGAGCATCAAGAGTCGATACTTATATCATACAAGTGCATTTTTAATTTATATTATTTTTTCTATTGTATAGTGATGTAATAGAAATCTTTCACTTGACCGTTTTTTTTGCTATGGGTCATAAAGTAATAAAACATCGGCAAAATCTTATTTTAGACGTTGGCGGCAACTTTGGCGCAAATTAGCAAAGGCCCGAGTCATAAAATCACTTAAGGGACAAACAAAAAACACCGTAAACCATCGGGTGAGGATAACACCATTGCGATACATTTTAATTAGCTTTCAATTGGCAAGAGCAAGAGTCTAGTGTTGCCTAAAAAACATGCATATTTCCATCGATATTGTAAACCATATTTCACATCGATACTGTTAACCATATTCAACTCTCTATCGAAGAATGTCAGAAAAAAAATCAATTTTATCTGATTGGCTTTCAATTTTATTGAAAGCTGAGATGCCATATGAGCTCTACTTGGAGTATTGTAGAAAAAAAGTTAAATTTATATAGTGCTTAAAGTAAATTCTAAATTTAAATGACATTTATTAATAATAATAATATATACATACATATATGTATATATCTTGATCATTTCATACATTTTCAATAATGATAATAACTTTAATTTTAGTATAATTAAAATTATATTTTTTATTATGTATTTATATATGTAATATTTACGTATCCAGAGTCTAAGTGCATCTTAAATTTATATACTTTTTTCTATTGTATAGTGATGTAATAGAAATGGGTCATAAAGTAATAAAACTTTGAAAAAATTTAGACGTTGGCGGCAACTTTGGCGCAAATTAATAAAGGCCCGGGTCATAAAATTATTTAAGGGACAAATTTTAACAAAAAACACTGTAAACGGTCGCTTACGCGAGCGCGATCTCTGCTCAGATCTGCTTGTCCGTGTCCGATCCGTTCGTTTTCAGCACGGACAACGGACAGACAACAGACGGATCTGTCCGAGAGTTTTAACGCCATACACTGGCGGATTTGTCCGTCATACAAATAAATAAACATATTATAGTTATTATTGTATTAGCTTCCTAAAACTAAATTAAATTGTTTTATTAAAGTAATTACAATGTATATAGTCATCATTTTTCAAGTTTCACTTGCAGAAAGGCTTGTGAAATCGACCCCATTATTTGGCTATTGTTTGTTTATTGTTGTCGTAAATTTGCCGTTTTGCTGACGTAGTAATTATACAATGAAGCAACGATAGAGAAAATTGTACGAACATTTCGAAATTTAAATTATTTTTTGATGCAAAATGAAGTTTTCTTAATATGGAATTAAAGTGGCACGCAAACCACAGAGAACAAGAACTTGTTTGAGAAAAATAATAGTGGAGAAAGCCTATGAAGGATGAGTAAAAATGCCACCATAGCTCGTGTGAAAATCTTTGCAGTTTCAATTTTACAGAGGTCCTTAGGTCATCTTGCATCCAGGCGTGAGCAATCGAGACCTAAACAGCGCCTGTGACCCTGTGGAGGTGTTACACACGACACCGTTCGTGGCAAAGAGCTCTTCTATCTGTTTGGGCGAGGCATCGTCTGCAAAAATGCTTTACGACCGGCTAGTCGGACGTGAAACACGAAACAAACCCACGGTGGAGGCATTCTATCACGACAGGCGAGCAACAAGCGAATAACTGTTGTTTCCTGATATCGGAAGGGTTGAGGAGGCACTTGTTGGATGATAATCGGAAATGGAAGAGAACGAACTGAGAGTAGATCATAATTGGATTGATTAAGATAGAGAGATTCGAATAAGACCACGATCTAAATAATTTTTCGCAAAAGATCAATGGTATCAATAACTAAAGTGTAACTTTATAGTGATACATTTTTATTTACTGCATCATCTGTGTTTTCATCATTGCCTTCAGAATAAATGTATTAGTCATGGAGAAGGCTCTGAAAAGAAACTTTCTTCCACATTTAATTGTGGTATTCGAAGGATGCTGTATTGCATTATATGTATTTATTCATTTAAATATTGGACACAAAACTAGTGGAAGGAAGATATGAAAAATAAAAAAAGAACTTAAAATAAAATATTGGCTTATGGCAAGCAACTCCGAATTATTATTATAAATCCAGTTTGGATCTACGGCATACAACTTTG
Organism: Plectrocnemia conspersa; assembly: GCF_051122295.1. NCBI lineage: Eukaryota > Metazoa > Arthropoda > Insecta > Trichoptera > Polycentropodidae > Plectrocnemia > Plectrocnemia conspersa. The sequence goes on from NW_028277175.1 coordinate 27,893,932, forward strand.
TGGATGTGCCACAGTGCCACGTTAAAATATGTTTAAAAAACAAAATAAAGTGTTACCAAACACTGTGAATATTCCGTGGTATGTTCGTGATAGAGACATACATCGTGAATTAGATGTCGAAGAAGCTATTAAACATGAACAAAAGCACGTCAACATCGAGGCAGCTAAGCTCCGCAATGTGGATAACTTGAAAAAACAGACTTAGCCCTTCGAATCAGTGTTTGAAAATATGATTCAACCGTTTATTTTTAATTAGCATTTTTCTAGTCATAAAGGCGATTTTTTTTAGCATACCGATTTGTAGTAATTACATCAAAAAACGCGAGTTATAAATATGAAAAAATTAGAAATTTTAATTCTTATTAAAATTCAGACTATAATTTCATCAATTGCAAAACAATTTTAGGAACAGAAAGATTAGACATACTATACAATTCATTGGTAATAATAAAGTACACATCAACGGTATCTAAATGAGTTTTTTCTGCAGCAGGAATGATTAAAATGAAACCTTGCACTTATATAAAATTTATTTTTTAATTTTTAAAACTTATAATAAATAGTCTTGATACTTTTTGATATTTTTTTATAACATTGAATTTTGTGCACGAAGCTGTATTCATTATTAAAACTGTATTTTTAGATTCTTAATGAATTTACCAATATATTCGAATATTTTATGGTTTACTAAAATAGAATAATTAAAAATAACGAAACTCTAGTTGTGACCTCAAAATAAAGATACTGTATGAAATATCTGCATAGATTAATATCTTTACTTATGATTTTTATATAATATACTACACACATAAATATTTGTGTTATTATATCATATCTTTCATTGATTATTTTAAGCCCCTTTCGTTCATAAAACAAGCCAGCCATGCCTACATGGCAATTCAATTAATACGCTCTATGTTTATGGTTGTACGATGGCTTCATTATGGGGTGTGCCGCATAAAACAGGAGATAAAACCTATCGCCGTATACGGTTACAAAACGTATAAAAAAACACATACGCGGTTTGCAACCGTATGTTGCGGAAAAGCGAATTAGTAGCCGCCGCTAAGATGGCAAGACAGGTTGTTGTAGGCTAAAAAGGAAAATATGACATGACAGGGAGCAGTTTAGATGGCAAATTGTATGCTAATCGGTTGAGAGTGAAATTATTGCAGTCAATGTGCAATTTGCCTGGAACGGTTATTATTAATTAGTGTAAAAATAATTGTACTGTAACCGTGCTTATATTACGGATAATTTTAGATAAGAATTTGAATTTGAAAGTCATAAGACAATTATTTTCTTAGCAACCTAATAGTAATACTGTTATGTTTAGGCACTCACAGTTTGAGAAACAGGCAAAAGCGCTGTATCTGACGCAATGTGTTTTGCTCTTACCATATATGTATACCTTTTTTTATAGATAGTATTATATTAAATTATACGATTATAAATGTTTTATGTATATAATTATTTTTAGACGTATAAAAATGTACATAAATTTAGTTTAGAAGCCACCGAGGTGAGGCGTAATTGAATTTATAAACGTCACAGAATCCTCAATGTTGTTAAAATTTCAGTTCAATTATTGGAAACGCGGTGTTTGGCGAACGTAACGTTAATTATACTGTGCATACACAAAACTAACATATATATATATACATACATAACATTGGCTTAGGTCTAAAACTGCGTATATACTTTTTTTAGTGTTTAATTTCTCATTCCAAGTAATCTAAATATTAGTATCATAGACTTATTTATCTTTCGGTTGTAACTCAACAAAATTTATTTTTGAATGTGAAAGATAATAGTTTTGCAAAAAAATACTTACGTATATATAGAAGTAAGCCTACTATGCATATTTTATATATGTATGCATACAACTCGCTGTATACACAGATTGGGATGGTTCAACCATTTTCATCGTTTCACCGCGAGCGTTTCATTTAAATACTAATTTATTTCCAGTACACACTTCCACATGTATCCACAATATCTACATACATACATATTGCGTACATTTTGTGATGTAACATTGCAAATTTACAGTGTTTGCGCGGCGGCTTCTATTTTTTGGATTTTTTATGGAAAAGAACCGACATGGTACGGCATATGGCCGACATGATATACAATGCATGAGTCAGAGTCGGTGTATGAAAATATAAACTTATATATATTTATAAAATTAATATAGTATGTGGAAACCATACAGGTGTGTTTGACCGCTAAATTTTTGTGCAAAAATTAACGATGACGAACCTGTAAACTATTTTTGGAAACGCTTATCTTAAAACGCGGCGTAAAATTTGCAATTCGAGACACTCCTAGTAGTTGAATTTTTGCAATAAAAAATATATTAAATACGTAGTTGTTCAGACTTACCGAATTGTACATGAAAATATTGAAAATAATTAATAATAATTATTAATTATTTATTAGTAATTAATAATTCCAAGACTTTCTGTCTATTGGTTAATACTTAGTCAATTGGTACAGATTTACTCCGTTGTAACGCATTGGGATTACGCCTGTCAGGCTAGAACGGAAGATTTAATAAAATAAATTAAAATTATGCTAGTTAAGCCTACTGAAGCCGCCAATTTTATTTTTTATTTTATTATTTATTCATTTATTACAAATCCGACTAAAATATTTTGCCTGGTTTTTTCAATGCTTCGTGTCATACATTGTTATTCTGAGGGTCTGAATTCTGACCCTTTTCAGAAGGCTTAAATGAGGGTTTTAGGTATTTTATTTAAACTCTTAGTAACTATAGTTTCCAGGTTTATTAATAAAACTGATTGAGATGATGTACAATAATTATTATTGGTACGAGCTAGCTGCAACTTTAGTACATATCGATATTATCAGTATCCGGACGGACCGTATGGTGCGGAATATTAAACCAAAAAAAGTAAAAAGTAATTATTTTTGAAAATAACGGCGCAGTGTTTGGATCGTTCCCTAAATTACGAGTAAGTGACTAACTTTTATCTTCTCAAAATCTTATTAACGAATTTATATAGAGATATTTTTAATAACTACCATTTTAAAAATCAGGTAATAAATTAAATAAATAAATATATAAATATATTTTTTTTAGTAAAAGCAAAAGTGTGAAAAAAATCCAACTTATAGGTATTAATTTTATCTGATTGACTTACTCAGTTAATACCGAGTTTCCCCGTTGTATCACATTGTGCTTTTGCCTGTCATTTTACAACAAGATTATAAAAAATAAAAAAAAACTTTATTATTCTTGTGATGTGTTTTTTAAAAGTAATTATGATGTTTCGCATTCACTGGCCGTAGTGATTGCCAATATTTTGATTTTGTAACCGATTTATACATCTTTTATAATGTTCCTTTGAGAAAGCTTTAATAAATAGGAGATAGGAGCCAATCGCATGATTGGCTTCTATCTAGCATCCCCTTTGTGAAAGTTTATGTTTTAAGGCCTTACATTGAGCAAACCTCAGATATAAAGAATATTTCAAATAATGCTTATTTTATGCGATGCCATTAGTGTTTAATTTTTAAAAGTTTTTTATAATGTTATTAATTGCTAACATTCGTAATGTGTGGCCATTGTGCAATTTTGGGTGTTCTGCCGATCTCTCTTTTATATATTTTTTCAAGCCAAACCATTATTGTTTGCAAATTAATAATTGTATCGCTAAAGCCACTAATGAAAGAAACAGGTCGCCACTGTCGCATAAGCGAATAGAGCAATGCAGAAATCATACACATACTATTTAAATATATTTTTTTTAATTGTAAAATTTTAATTCAAAAAATATTAGAGCCTTACATATATTTTTTATAATTATTTTTGTTGCTGTACATGCAAAGCTTAATGTCAGCAATGGGCTGCTGCAACTACAAATCGATTTGCTTTAAAATATTAACGTTATTGCATTTGTTTAAAAGTCAATATAAGCCACGAAGAAAGCCTACAGATGCATAATGTTAACTCGGAAATATGAGATATTTCTGAAATTTCGGCTATTATAGCGTGTGTGTTTTATCCACTCCCAACTTTTTTTTCGGGCATTGGCTTGATAATGACTGTTATTAATAACACAGGCCTTAATATTCCCGTTACGCAATTCAACCTCGGAGATATCCATCAAGCAAATATCACTTTCTAAAGGTTATCATCCCTGCGCCAGCTTCTCCACCACCGTTCGGAGAATAACGATCTCACTCACCATAGTCTGTAGCAATATGTAATATAATATAATAAAATTGCGCCTTACTGACTGAAATCACACCCCAAAGAGTTACCAAACTTTAAACTTGAATATCCACTTCGGAATTCAATCAAAATTTTAATAGCTCTCTGAATTGTTATCACTGAGTTCTTACGGACTTTAATCAAGAGAAGGTCACTACTAGCCACACACTAGAATGGTTACAAATTTTAACAATGGACTTTATAGATCAAGTAGGTTTTAACAGTTATGTTATTTTTATTGTCGTTTATAAAAGATATTTGTTTTTTTGGTAGCTTCTTAAAGAAATATTGTAAATATTTAAAATAATACAAAAAAGTATTATACATTCAATTTATCTGTGTGAAAATATAATTACAAAAGATTTTTTATTGCACATTGAAACTCAAGTGGTGATTTGTTAATTGAAATTAACTGTACAATATAAACCAATTAATATTTTTTATACAAAACCATGATTCATGCAGTTTTTTATAGTCATTTATATTACAATACATTTTGCATAACAACCTTCGATTCAAACATTAAATTAAATTGCTTGAAAATTTATGATTCAATCAAATGATGCAATTTAAAAAATACATATAGTTCATATTATCTCAAAATATATACTTTATATTATTTATGGTGTACAATGTTGAATCATTGATACATCATAATAACAACAATGTAACTCTTACTTTATATCACTTGCAAATCATAATTTAACAACAAAACAACGTATTACATTTTATTATGTACATGCATATTATGTACGACTTTATTCGCTTCCAAAATGACTTATGGCATCCGTAAGGCTTAATGGAAAAGTCTTATTCTTCTATACCGATAAATAATACCATTGTCTCGCGACTAATAGAGTTAAATCACTTTGTGAACAATATTCAATTGCATGCATATTCATTTTATGGTTTACGACCGCTGCCAGAGGGTCAGCATCTCCGTTTCTCTTAACCGTGAATCAAAAGTGGTTACTGAGTTCATATTGTGCATGACTCATGCATAATGGTATTGTTTGCAAAATTAAGCTAATGCATCATGCTGTCATCGTATCATGAGGAAAATAAAGTTTTAGTCTTCAAATCTATGATTCATAATTTTAATTTTGTATTCTAATACTGCGGCCTTCGCGATATGATGAGAGCTAGTGTATATGGAATAATCGTTCAATTATTATTTTTTAATAATATAGTTGCGTGTGCCTGTACAGTTTCCTCATAATAAATATTAATTAGATATGCCATTCGATGGATAAACTCTGCGCTATTCCGGATTAGTGAATTTGCAATGCGAATTAAGCACTCGAATATCGACGGTGAGCTTGACGTAGTATTATGTGATATCACCAATGTATCTCAAACCTTATTATTTTAATACAAAAAATGTATGTTTGTTCTATCCATATTAGAGCAATTTACTAAGTACCTCATGAGAGAAATCAATATTATATAAGAGCTCAACGCGTGCACCCGAGCGTGTGCAAATAATAATTACATATAATAATATTCTGATATTTTTTATTGAAACGTTTTCAATGAATATCTATGTAAATGGGATAAAATTTAATGCATATATAATTTTCTCAGTGGATTAGTATAACGGCAGAGAAACAAGTTATTGAACGGTATTTTTACTATTGAAAGTTTGAGAAGCTGTGGCGGAGCACAATCAACTGCAGTCTAGTCCCGCGGCGCGTTCCAGGTGCGCATGAAAAAATCCGCACAAAAGCCATTATTCCAGACGCTCAGTGCTTCTGCATGGCCTACGCTCTCGTTTCGTTAGGGCGGCACCCATGGCCCCCGCCCCCGCCCAACTTTTGAGCTTCCTCGTCCGTCGGATGAGGCGTGTAATAATTTCGTAATGCCTGTATTCCGAACCGATTAGTTGTATATGCTCTTGGCTTAATTGCTTTTTCCAGGGCTAGCTATTCTGCATATGCAGTAGTCCATATGTAAACCACAGCACTTACTTTCAATTAATTATATAAAGTGTACAAAATATTAGGAGCGAATATTTTTCAATCCTCGAAAAGTAAGTCGACACTAACATAAACTAAATAAAATAAACAATCTTTAACCTACACTATCTAATGCAGTTAAAAAAAATTAAGGCATAAAAATAGCACAGTTAGATCTTAATATTATAAAAAAGGTTGTTGATTATATTTTTCGAATATCGAAATCTCTAAAATAAGATCTGCCCGTAATGTAACACCATTTTAATTTGAGTATTAATGAAATAAAGTTGATATTTTACATTTTTTTCGCACTCAATTCATTGATATATATTTATAAATATTAGCAAAATAATATCAACCCTCTGGGTGCTCAACAATGATATATCGTTGCTAGTTATTATATTAAATAAATGCTATAAAATGTTGTTGGCGTTATGAAGCTCGAAAAAGTAATTTATTTGGAAACTTGTTACTACGTCAGTATGACAATTTCATGAAAAAATTTTTGAATGGCTTTAATTATTATAATGTTTAGGGGTGATTGCCCTCGTAGCCAATGAGACTCAATGTGAATCTAGTAAGACTTTATTAATATATTTATATGAGTGCGACGGACGATTATCGGCGAGACGTAGTAAAACTAACGCAGGTGATGATGCCCGTGGATGATCCTCAGGGTTATTGTGGTTGCCTGCAGCGAGTGTCAGGAGCTCGTCGAGGAGCTGGATGGCACGTACAAGAATAAAGGGCGCGATCGCGACTCAAACTTGCGACCAAAACTTTTTTTGCATTGCATTGCATTTGCTTTGTGACACGAACTATATATACAGTTCGTTTCGCTTCTTCATTGTTCGACTCAGTCCTCCTGAAATCAGAGGGACGTTCGTACTCGGTTTCAGTTTTGGCCCTCGGTTCCCTAAGGAACCAAGCCCTTTGGCCAGCTTGCGTAGATATGCTTTACTCGTCATTGCTAGTATAAAGGACGCTACCTCGGCTGGGTATTCTGGGAGTTTACTTCTCCTCAAGAGTTTGGGATTCAAACTCAAGAGGAGTCCTGCCTTCTCCCACACTGTTTACGTCGAACTCCAGCGTGTGGTCAACTGGCGCCGAGCCATAGGCGAGTCGGCAAGTGCGGACGTCCTAGCTCCAACGGCCATCAAAAGAGGACGCGATCGTGATTCTCGATCTTAAATCGATCGATCGAAAAACTTAAATATATAATATAATTTTATATTATCTTGAATAATATCACTTTAATTTTAGTATCATCATACTTCTGTGCAACAAAATTTTCTATTTAAATTTTTAGTTTATTGTAATAAAATCGTGCATTCATTTAATATAAAACACAAATTAAAGAATACGGTTTATAATTATGTTTTTTATATAAATTGTACAATAATAATATTACTCATAATCTAAAGTTAGGCATCACTGCTCTGCACCTTACTAGAAAAATCGCCAATCTGTGCAAATGAATTTGCTCGATCGATCTTTGTTTATTATGTTTCTGCTTTTATTATTATTATCGCACTCATCTTTTCTTGATTGTATTCGAAATCCAATCAGAGGGTGAAATTGCCCTTAAATCGACTTGTACCCTTATGTTTATCTTATTTTTGCCATTATATATATGGTTAATATAAAGTCGTCCATTTATTATCCAATATTAATTTATTATCGTATTTATTAAAATATTTTTATAATAAATTTTGAAATATTTTGACGAATGCTTTCAATACGTAGGTAATTTGCATTTATGTTAAATTATTAGGCATTTGTTTTGCTGTCTGCATTAAAGTCGTGACGGACTTCGAAAAAGTCAAAGACGGTGTCTATTCAAGTATTATGTATCAGATCTTATCAAAGCTTGAGCAAAACTGTTGAGCTGATCGTGTTTTGATATGGTCTATAAACTGTCTGTTCTGCTGTATTCAATGTTGACATAGACTAAATTGTCTAGTTATTATTTTTTGTAAAGTATTTAGCATAATTATTTTCTTAATTAAAAAAATGATTTGATCTGATTTATTTCACACACATAACAATTATCTCGGCCACCCCTTCCAATCAACAAATCTCGCCTAACCCGACCCTTCAATTTCCAACCCCCACAACTTCCGCCACAACCCATCAAACTGCCATTTTCTCCAAGTTCATCATCCTCGGCGCATTCATTCTAAACTTTTTCTGCCTCTGTTTTACATCCCTGTGATCTCGGAGCTGCGCCCTAAACGCGCGTGTTTACAACGGTGCAAATGTTTTATGGTGCTTGTGAACTTTCGCATTAACCACCATGCTGAATATCTCATGGCCAAGCCTAATTTTTTTGCAAGCACACACCCCGTCGGGGTCACCAATATTTTATTTTTAACAAAGCGATGACACACAACGGACGTATTTGTATTACATAATGGAAAGGCAGTCCAGTCGCTGCGGCACAATGGTAGAATAGGGAAATTGGAAAGCTCGGAAAAAGGGTTTGACGTTTGCTATACAAGATAACCCTCTTTTGTCGCACATGTGTGATTGTTTGACCCTTTTCACCCCGCATACGTCACAATGGGGGAACGTTATTTTCATAATTGCTACAGAAGCGCAATCAATTTTCCATCTGCTCTCGAGATCAAAGCAGATAGTCGTAAAATCCACATTGACAAGTTGAATCGTCCATCTATCTGTAATATGCACATATATTTATAATATATTATTTTATATATATTTATACCTTTGATAGTGGCCATTGCGACCAATGAACCACATCGATGATACAGTTGCAACACTGACATTTGTTATGATCAATGTGTTTTAATGTTCACACATATCTATTACATGCTCATTACTCAATTATAATCCCCCACGACGATTATATGGCCTGACAAAAATATGAAAATATAGGCGTGACTCCCACCGTTGTTATAATTTACCCCATAACTCACGATTATGGGTAATACGGTTTCTAACCACCCTGTAGACATACATGAAAGCACGCACCTTTACCTGTCGCCACGCAGAGGCTGTATATTATTATATGTTTGTGTTTACAGTGCTTGTCCAATAAAGGGAAGCACGTACTGTTGTTTGTATAGCTTCATTTGTGCTAGATTCGTTCAATCCTTAGAAAAAGGTACTATGCTTTTGATTAAAAGCAACGAAAGCACATTTTAATATTATTCATTTTATATACCCAATATCCTTTTGCCATTTTCCAAATCAAATGGAAAACTTTTGGAATTTTAAAACTTTTAGTAGAAAAATGTTAGTAGACCTAAATTGAGGTGATTATTCTGCTTAAATTATGACGCTTCTATGTTAAAAATCATTTATATAGTTCGAGGCTGAAAATTTTTAATCTAAAATATTTTTATGACTATATTAGTACATAGTAGATATATTATAAAAAGTTAAAACTATTTTTTTTATCTTAACCCTTTCATCGCGACTGATTTTTGCGCGCCATTTCAAAATTTGTTAATACATGGGAGGCACATATTCCTACAGTATTATTTTTTAAATATTATGGTTCAAGAAATTCAAGTGATTTAGAGCATTAAATTATATTAAAGAACCATATTTTTTAGGCTCAAATATTTATGGCACCTATAGGTGCCCATTGAATACTGGCAACTTTCTTGATGACTTCTATAGAAGCCATCCGCAGTAAAAGAGTTAATCTAAAAACGTTTTATTTTCTTAGACCTAAATAATATTATCGAATGTAATTAATCTTAAGATGTATAAGTTTTTAACTCGATTTTTGCTACCAATTGTATATTCCATAGTAAAAATATACGATTTTTTTTTAATACTTTTGGCTATAATAAACTTTTTTTTTAAATAACTTAAACTGTCGCATCTTATGCTTCCACTACACTCTCTGGAAGTTGTCCGAACCGAAGATACGACTTTGACTTCGAGTAAGCCCACACTGTCGCAGATTTCATATGCCCGCGAACTTCGCGGCGTACATGACGTTCGGACGGCGGCTGCTGTCACGTACAGCCGTCATATTTGCGCGCGATCGAAAAAAGTTCCAAATAATCGCAATCTTTAAATTGTCATATTATTAAAATTAACCTACTGATAATTATAAAAGTTTGTGTGGGTACTCATAAATACAATATCAATGAAAACTTTTCGGTCGTAAATATTAAATTTACGCAAAATCTTTGTCGGCTTTTGCAAAATGCCATAAGGCATAAAAAGGATACTTCAGAATACGAACACCACATCTGTGACTATCCTAGAATTTGTCGCCATCGATTCTAAATAAGAATTCGTTATGGTGTGATATTTATAAAACCGATCTAGGAAAATACATAAGGATATTGGAAAATATTTTTTTTAACAAAATCAAGTACCACTAATTATTTTTTAATTATTTAATTTTATATGAAAAAAAATATAATAACGATATCTGTTAGAATAATATACTATCAAAAATATAATTTATCCCTTTTGGTGCCCTAAAATATTCAACGATGTCAGTAAGAGTCTGTTGAAGATCGAGTTTCATAAAAGCATGTTAGCATGTGATATTATTACTTGATCACGTGACCACGATACAGCGCTAGTCATGCGTGTTAACCATAGGACGCCTTCGCGCATACTGAAATTTGCGAACCACCATATCTTTATCTCTCTCACTCTCGTCACTTAACACGCGAGAGAAAGAGCTGCTGAAAGAGACGCAAAAGGGGAAATATCTCACCACTCACGTTCGAAAGAGCTGCTCCGACTTCGGTCCCTTTGACTCGGAAAATATGCCGACAATGTTTGGAAGCGCTCGAAGCGGGCCAAGTCGACTGAATTACCCCCACTTTACCTCTTGTTCTCGGTAGCCTCGGACAACTTCCGAGAGATTTTAGAGCAGGCAGAACCGAACTCGACCGAAGTAACCCACTATATTCTCCGTCCTTGGCCAATTTTGGCCAACTTCCAGAGAGTGTAGTGCAGGCATTATTCAATTGAATTCAAACATAACGATTATTGATGGTCGTTACAAAACTTAAATAGAACATTTATTTTAAAAAAATATTTAGACATTCTAGAGATACGAGAAATATGATTACAAATTATTGTAAAATTGTTTTCAATAAATGTTTTTCATTATTGCACCAAAGCAATTGTAAATCATAGACCATGAAGTGATTTAATTGATTAACTGTAAGATTTGAGGAATCGATTGATTAGAATTATAATTCTAATAAATGTATTTTCTAGATACCCTTAAAAATTAAGACTCGTATGGATTCGAACAGCTTCGAATATGTAATTAAATATTTTAGCATAGCTTCGCAAAGTGCTTCGCAAGTTTCAAGTTTCAACAAGTTTCAGCATAATAATTCACGCGAACAAAATTAATTACGTTCATGAATTTAAACACGCAATTATTAAAGTACTAAGATCTTAGTTATATTATTTTAATAAAATTAAATTGATCCGTTGGCAAATTATAGTATGACTGATTTAATTGAACTACAGCTTTTAAATTATACTCCCCGGCCACTTAGTAGGCCTAGTATAGTGTTTATCCGAGCGTAAACTATAATTAGCGCCTCGTATTTACTTATATGCGATGCATCTTCTTTGGATCGACAAGACTCACTTTGTACATTTCATTTTCCCTATCTACACAATATATATCTATCTATCTCTAGCGTCGTTTGTTTATTCAAGCGCGAGTGGGGATACTTGCGTTCCAGACTTATTTCTCTGGTTATATTTAGCAACCGGTTGCCATTGCCATGGTCTTAAGATCCATTATATATAACGTGTGTCTGTTGATAATCTAATAATTGGCAATTTGACACAATTTAACTTCAATTGAGTACTGATGCCTGGGATCCAAGTTCAATGACGTATTAGTTTTACAGTTTAATATTAAGAAGACATAATATAATAGTCTTATTTATCTAAATGTAGATATTGCAATGTTCAATGAAGCTAACCGAATGCGTGTGTTGAATCCTGTGTCTGTAAAGGTTTAGAGAAGGTTCTGGAGTCTCTAAAATACTTCTTAGCTTTCAGGTTCAAAGTTTATTGCAAAAGGTTTCAAAAAGAGTTTGAGGTCTTCTAATTAAGCTTTTGTTAACTCCAGATTCCAGGTTGTTTGATACACTATAGACACAACCGTGATTACTCAGGTGAATATCGATATTATCAGTGTCTCTATTGACCGTATGGTACGTTATGCTATATGATAATGTCACCATCCTATCCATAACAAAGTTAATTCAATGTTTTATAACGGTATGATGATGAAAAATGTGACGTAGCAAGAAGATGATATTTTGCTTTTAAATATCCGTGTTTTACCCGTTGTTCAAACTAGAACCAAGTGACCTTTTAAATCCTAATTTTTATTTTAATAACGTAAACACAGAGTGACAACATCTGCACATAAAAAATATATGTCCAAACTTAAAGGATTGTTAATGTATTTTTATTTATTGCTATATTATTAGTGGACTTGAGGCGTATTAAGAAATGTCGGGCATCGTGTTTCGTACATTTGAAAATATTAATACATTATGTAAAAATATTTTTTAGAAAAACTTATATTAATCGATTTTTGTAAATCTTATTACATTTGTTATAATTTTATTTTTGATTATTAGAAAATATAATGTCTGGTTTATTTAAAATAAATATTATATAAAGCGTTTTAAAATTCACAATATATATTTTTTTTAATTTTTATTATATTATATAATCTACTAGTTTTAATAGTGCCACACACAAAACGAAATGCATTAAACTTGTTTACAATATCTTACCTCAAATAATAAAGAAATTAGATTATTCTAAAAGTATTATTGCTAAAATTGTTTAATCCATTTAAAAAAAAAATGGTATAATTAAATTTTTTTAATTATATTTTGTGTCATTTTCTATTATATATCATGTTTGTCCTCTGTACTTTTCTTTTAAGATATTTTTGGATATATATATATATATATATATATATATATATATATATATATATATATATATAATTAGTCAAGCTTAGTCAGATCATGCTGGCTAACAAATCTATACTCTATAATTTGAGAGTATTGGTCAAAGTATATTTAAACCGAATTTTGGTCAATAGGAAAGCGCAAAAACAATTATCACTTCTCAGAAGTCAAAAATTCACGTCAAAAGCAATAAAATCGTGTCGGCGCCGTTGCAGTGGGAACGCTCGGTAACGAGCGTTTCCACTGCGACGGCGACGGCACGATTTTATTGCTTTTGACGTGGATTTTTGACTTCTGAGAAGCGATAATTGTTTTTTGCGCTTTCCTATTGGTCAAAATTTGGTTTAGATATGCTTTATTCGATTCTCACTTATTACTATAAAAATCTTAATATGAATGCTAGATAACCAAGCGTTGCCACTGCGACGGTACGATTTTATTGCGTTTGGTGTGGATTCTAAACAGGGATATCATTTAATATGGGGGGGGGGGGAGTAAAAGGAATTTGCACCACCTCTTGAATTTGGACAGAAAAATGCATATTATTTAATAAAATACTATGTTTCTTAATGAAATTTAAATTTAAAAAAAAAACATTACTGACTGACCATTTTTGCTCCTCCCCTTTAGAAAAAGCTGAAATGACGTTATTGTTGAACAATATGCATTTTATTTGCAATACGCATTCGTTATCCTTTGTCATGATTGGTTTCGCTTATAAAGTATCACCCATAGTCAACTCCTGTTTCATTAACTACTTAATGTTTTAAATATTTTTCAAAAGTTGTTCAAAAAACCGATAATTATTTCTTCTTATTTTTTAAACGAAATAAATTTTGATTATTTAAAAAAAATGCATTTACGGAGCTACATCAATAAAAAAGTAAAAACTTTCTTACTCACAAATAATAATTCAATACTAGTATCCTAAATAATAATTGAATACAAGTTTTAAACGCAATTTTTTACTTGAAAAATATTAGCTTAAAATTAATTTATTGTTTAATTTTTAGGACGGAACAGCGTAGTCCGTAGCGTTTCAGACTAGTAAAAATAAGTCTGCGGGTTCGAGCCCCGGCAGCGGCACTTGAATGTTTATTTATAAAAAATGCGCTATTATTAAAAAATCGGCCCCAGCTGCAGTGAAATCTATTGATTATGATTTATAATTAATAATATACATGTCACCGATTCCCAGACTTTTAGTCTGGTGGTTAACTTAGTTGGCACAGATTTGTCAACAGAGGATTTAATAAAAATAAATATATAAATATATTATATATTTGTTTTTATGGAAGATAAAAAAACCAATAGCCTAAAACTTGGATTATTACGAATAAAATATATACTCTGTATCCTAATTTAATAATTAATCATTAAAACGATTTTGTTAAGCACAGTTGTAAGTTGTAAGCACAAGGATCGAGAGTAAAAAGGACGATATCAAAATGTTGAACCTGTGAATCTAATATGAAAAAAGTGAAATTCAAAATAAACACTTTTTTTTATTTATTTTACGCCTGACGCAATTACAGTTTAGAGCAGCATATAATTTCACTAGCACCTGTCAGTGAAATTATATTTTCACTAGTATAAATATATATCTACCGGTAAAAATGTATTCCTATAAATTTTTACTAAAATCCCAGTGGATGTAAACCAACCCGTTACGACGGTATAAACCAGTCAACGTATACAAGTAAAAGGTGAGACATCAGAACCTATATTTTATGAATTATGAAATACTAAAAATCTTGATGGTTACCCTGTCTCATGCGATTATCGTGGTAGAAATTTTATTATATTTTTTTTGAATATCTATAACTTATTTAATACTATTACATATTTTATCCCACCAAAGCCCTCCACCTGGAAAACCATCATAAACGACCCCTATTTTTCGTCTTATCTATCCGTGTTCATCCGAACCGCACCCTTCCGGGATGTCCCAGTGCGGCCATAATGTAAATATCACCTCAAGATCCTCACGTGTCACGTGGGCGAATCCAAGAAAATGTCTCAATACACCACAAGTGATAAATCTCGTATCCACTCTTCCGATATGGTAATATCAAGTCTAGCTATCTCGTCCAGGTGTGTCTCCATCGCACTAAGCTTAATTGCTTGTTTACATTTTCCATAACGAGTGGCAATCGCAAATTATCATATTAACGTCATGTTACATCCCTTGTTTTTTGTTCGTAAATTTATTAAATCTAAATAATGTACCCCCTCACAAAAAATATAAAGTTTGAGACTTTCATTGGTTAGAGTGTTTTTTTTTTTGCATGGTAATGTTTAAAGAGGGAGGCGAGTCTGAGAATTTTAGCTGTAAAATATTTTAATTAAGGGGAAAATGGAAAACTGAGCTTTGTTTCAAAAGGGAAATTTAAGGGAAAGCAGAGATGGTTTATTAAGCTCTCACTCGAGTGTTGTAATGGAATTTGTCGTAGGTATTCGAAGGCGATAATTTCAAAGCGTTTTGTAAATATAATAAATTAAATTCGTCAAATGATCAAATAAAATATCTAGATGATATAATTAATTTTTTTTTATATATATATCTAAAACATACTATATTATTAAATATTGAACGCCTCTGACTGACCTTGTCTAAATATCGCTGCGTGGCCAATATATAGCTACATATAGTTACATAGTACAATAATCCATTATATTTATGAAAATAATATAATAACTTTTCAAGGAAAAGTTATTTTTCACTACTTGTATTATATATATTTATTTATAAATGGCAGTTGTTGAATGTCTAATTGAAATTGTTTTCTAGACATTTATTTAATATAAATAACCAGATATAAATAAATGTAAATAAAAATAGCAATATTGCCAATGACGAAGAACACGTGAGCAATCGGAATGTATGCGGATAGTCGTTTTAAATTTTGTAGATTTGGATTTTTTGAACAATTTACTTTTAGAGGTGGGCGAGTGTGAGAGATATAAAATCTGCTCTCTCGGCCTTCTATGAGATGCTTTATTGTGCATTCGATTAGTACTTTAGAGTGTTTAACGTGACATATTCTATATGGTTTTCTGCTGAAATAATTTTATTACTAAGAATAAAGAGTCTGCTCTTGAAAAAATAATGATTAAGAACGCGTGTTGATTGATGATTTTCTTTGCAATAATTACAATAGTTGCCAAAAATATTGTATAAATGCATTCGATCTCCTGATTTTGATTCTCTATGGAGATGGGCCTCCGTTAAAATAAATAAAAATACCAATGTATACTTTTACTTTAATTAAGTCGATCAAATATAATATCTAATTTGTAAAATGTCTGACATATCGCGTGATGGAATAGGCACCAAAAAAATAAACTTTCATACAATCCAATCGAGTCATTTCAACTTAGATAAAACGATAAGAGTCTCACGTTAATAACAACTAATGGCACAATTGTCACGATCTACAATTGCAATAATTACTCACAGAAAATGTTAACTTTCCTATGGTGCTCTATAGATATACCATACCATAGCGCGAGTCGAATGACGTCCGAGATTTTATCTCCATTTCCATTGTAATTACTCGGCGATGGGACCTACGAATCTATAAATATTTATTAAGCAAAATCAAAGGGGAAGAATACCAAACTGACACTTAATTATTCACCTCCTTGCATTTGAATAAGAGTCTGAATCTGAAAGTATTATATTAGACGGCCAAAAAAGTTCATGCTGTGTTTGATGAATGATGAATTAGTGACTTTAGACACTCTTTGTGTCTAAGTAATGTGTCAGATACTGCTGTATAATATAATTATTAATAAATAATTGTAAAGATGTGCAAATTTGTTTCCCATGTTTTATAAATACATATGTTTAATGTTTATAGATTCAGATGCCAATTTTTTTATTTATAGTGTTTAAAACTAACTTTTTTTTATGATTGTTTCAGGTGACGTAGCTCTAAAGCCATGTGTTACTTCCGAGCCAGAATTCATAGATGTATCATTAGATGGCTCTGAAGACTTTATGGTGATCGCTAGCGATGGCCTTTGGGATTTTGTACCAGATCGTATGATCGTTGAAGAAATCTACCAATTCGCGATGAACAAACCAGGTATGTTGCTTTTTTAAAAATATATATCCTACTTAAAAAAAATTGTCATAGACACCACAAATAATATACAAACATTAGCAAAGAGCAAATCATTACGACCGTTTCGTTTGCTCTGTATGAGAGCGATTTTTTATAAATAACCTAAAATAAATATTTTTTTCTAAAAAAAACTTCGTTATAGGGGACTAGGCGCCTATACAAAATTTGAGGTTAGGTTCTTTCAACTGTATTTTGTGTATTTAACAAAATCAGCAAATCAAACTTTTTTCCTATTTTTATGTATTAAATGATACTGGAATTTAATAGCGTCTGTCACAGAATACGTCTAGCGAAATCAAGTGATAAACAGTAACAAAAACTACGCTATATAAGTTTCAAGACAACGTTGCTCTTCTTGAAGAGCAACGTTATCTCGAAACTCTCATGAATATAAAAATATTGGCCATTTATTGCTACTTATGTCATATAGGTACATCTATTTTTAAAATACGATAAAATTATGGTTGTAATGACTAGACAGGTAGAAGCTATAACAATATTATTTGCAATATACAATTATTGGATATCCTGAAAACCGTACTCGTTTCGCCGCCATCATCTATTCTCCCCAACTAGTTAATTCAAGTCACGCAAGGACGAAGAAAAGTCCCCTTTCGCCCTCTGCATTCTTACCCTCCATCTAGGCTCACCTGATGATGGAAAACTCCCTGCGATGTGTTATTTTGCCGCAGAACTTTCAGTTTTAACCGTAAAAACACACATAGTAGATAATCTATCTGACTTTATGGCCTTTTCTATCTAAATTGCTGATAAATCATATATTTGCTTCGTGGAAGTCTGAGATAAGGCTTTTGAGTATTTGATAAAAGCATTTTTATAATGGCAATATCCTGTTGTATTGTTTTATGCAATAATTAATGACAAATGTATGATAAAAACAATTTTGGAGTATCGGCAATGTGCCATTAATATTATTTATCTTGAAAATCCATGGTTTAACAGTAAGATGGTTATTTATAAAAAAATCTATTTATTTTGGGACGCCCTGAATATTGAGTTCAAGTTAACTAAATGACGGAAACCTTCTTTAAAAATCAACAATAATAGATAAATATTAATTTGCAACTGATTTCAAATCTCTCAATAATTATTTCCCATGAAATCATTTTTTTTTATGTTTTGTGTTTAAAATAATTGATAGTCTGAACCGCTATCCTTTTTTAAAAAATAAAAAAGTTTTTTTTAATTGCTAAGTAAAAATATCTAGAGAAAAATAAAGAGGTCAAAAATGTTTCGTAACAGATTTTAAATATATATGTATATATACATAAAAAAAATTAACCACTTTTATGTATAAAAACCTTCATAATTATTGTGGCTTTGCCGGACGGAATTTTATTAGTTGTATCTAAAAACTGGAATCATTAAACTTTGATATTACTATATAGAAGTAATATAAGAGAAAGTCATATGGAAAAAAAATATATTTTAAAATGTTCTGTTTATATATTTTTGGATATAATCGCTAAAATTTATATAAAATACTACTAGGCTAATTTAGTCGCGTGATATGTTCATCACAAATTACTGCATAACTACGTTTAATGTGCTCACATAATTATGATATTTCTTTTTCATTTAATTTTAGCGGAAAAATTAGTAATTTCAATGAGGGATAGTAATGGGTATAAATAGTTCATACAGTTTCTACTTTGATCAAAAATGTTTCAATTTAACCAACAGCCACGTATCATATTAAATCTTATTATTTTACGATAATAATCGATTGGTAGTCTGCCGATTAATATTTGAGTATCACTGCTTTAATTAAAGGACTCATTTTACTATGTGTCATATTTATATTTTCCAAAAGTTGCCACTGTAATGTATAATCTATTAATCATATTTGAGTGTCATATTTTCTTTAGCGTCTTTCTCTTTCTGATATATTCATGGTATCAATTATGCAAAAATCGTATTCTCTACCGTATATTTTTCATGCCCTTCGACAAAACATGCCACATACATACATACATATATATCTACCAGGACGTGCGAATAATATGTACTCGCTCGTATAAAATTACTTCCTGTGCTTTTTGTCGCAAGACCACCATCGCCGTGGCTTCCCCCATGGGTGCACAGAGAGCGAGAGAGGAAAAAAAACATATTTCAACATTCGACATGATCACACACAAAACAATGGGGGTAGAACACAGCCGCTGGATGAAAGGAACTCGTACGTGCCGAAGGGGACGGCAGGAATTAACGTTTGTCAACATACGCGGACCAAAGGGATACGTAAAAGGGCGTGAACATCTACAAAGCGACCACTTACAACTTCATGGTTGAATTTCCGAAAGTTTAATATTATTTTAAATCAACTTCTTAACTCGTATAGTTAGTGTTTCAGATTTACTGACATTTTTCATCTCTTCAGAAAATAAATTTTACACTTATTAATATTTCTTCACACTTTTAACAAAGAAACAAAGATGCTTTTAAGTTTTGAAGTGTGCTTTTTTGTTTCGTTTAGAGACTAAAATGGTTAAAAGCAGCAGTTGTAAATTATTTTATTGTACTTATTTTTATATTACGCTAATTTTATACAATTTTACAATATAGTATATATTTATTCATTGTATTTTGCATCTATAGTTATAAAATATGAATTATTTTAGTGTCACTATTATCATCTAATTCTCTTAATATAATTTGTAATATATCATCTTCAATGATATTTTTTTATAAAGACACACTTATGAATCAATATGGTTTGTTCAGCTCTACTAATTATTAATACCCTAGTGTCCCTCAGGTCACCCAACAAATAAATAGTGTCAAATTGGTTGCAGTTAAGCGTAGATTGGAAGATATTGCTGTTTGCTGTGCATTCTCCGCACCTTACTATAGGGGCTGAGAACCCAGATGGAAAAGTGCATCCAAGACCGCACCACCCCAGTTTCTACAGTCGTATATTGGTCCTATTCGTTTCTCGGGAGGGGAATAAAATGTCTTGCCATTTCCTGCGATACATATTTAATGAAAACAGTTTTACATACATCTTCATTCGGTGGCGCAAAACCAAGGGACGCTTTTATCGCGCTAAGGGCGAGCTCCCCGTGTGTCCCTCTATAGGTAAAAAGGTGAATTTGATCAAATAAATAAAATTGTAGCATTTTAAAAGTGTCGGAGTGGAAAAAAAGGTACATTGAATTAGAGGTTTAGAGTTCGTTTATTTTGGGGCAACTCTGTTCATTAACGCAGGTTATATAGCTTAAACATTAAGAGAAATCGAATCTCAACAACAATTTAGATACTAGAGCATCCAAATACCCGGTTCTCGGATATTATTCCTTTAATTAACCGGATATCCGGTAATTTTTGTTCACTATTATATACTGACACATCATTTTTATTATAAACTAAAATATTTTATTTTCTGGTTTTTCTCAAATAGTATTTAATTATAAAAATTAAAAAATGTTTGAACATAAAATTAAAACAGATGTTAATATTTTATTTAACCGCTTTTGCTTTTAAACGAGATAAACTAGAGCTCGGCGCATGTTCCGATTCGCACCAACCCGAGTGACGCTCGCGCTTTTTTACAGAATGAAAACCCTGGAGGTGTGACTTTGTAGCCAGTGAGACACAGCTGGAATCTAGATAAGTTTTATTAGATTGTATTAACATATGTTGCGACAAACTATTTTGGCCGAGTTCGTTATTCTCCGAGTAATGGTGGAAAAGCTGGCGGAGGGATGATGTCAGTGGGCGATTCTCAGAGTTCTGATTGGTGTGGCAGCGATAGTATATTCTCCGAGCGGTGGTGGAAAAGCTGGCGGTGGAATGTGTGCGTCCATGATCGTATGTTGTCCGTGGCTACTAGAGTCTCCAATTCGAGTAATCGAGTACTCGATACTCGAGTATACTTGTCTATTTTTCAAGTACTTGATAATCGAGTATTTTGAAAATTACTCGATTAATACTCGAAATTAAAAAAATTTGAAATATTTCAGAAACAAAAATTATTTTAACTCGGTTTGGTAAAGGTTAACGTCTTGCTTTTATTTGGCGTTTATGCCCGAAGTCCCGAGTTAGAGCGGTTACTATCAGGTATAATTTTTTCATAGTTCCATAGTTGCATAGTTCCGGTCGTCGGCTATGTTAGTGGGTACGACGGAGAAATTTCTTTTGTGTTTTCTGTTTGACAGTCCCGACTTATCTAATTTATGGCAATGAACAATATGAAATATCAACAAAAAAAAATTTTAGGTTTTATGACTATGCAGTTGTAGCGTAAAGTGTTGTCAATTGTTTATACTGATCCCTCAGCTTAAAATAGAAATCAAAACAATTGTGTGTTTTAAAGGCATTTAAAGTAAAGTCAGTTTTTTGCGAACCGTTTAGCTCTAGAGTGAAAGGGATTCACCCAAATACATCTTCGAAGGATATAGATTTAAATTCTTCGCATTAATCAGAAGGAGTAGAATATTGTATATTGGTAAGAAAAAAAATCTATTCAAGAAGAATTACAAAATGCTATTTTGTCAATAGTCGAAGGAAATAAGAGAAAAGCAGAGAAGGGAATGAAAGAAGAGAACATAAAAAGAGAGTTCAAAAAATTTTATATCTATAAAAAGCGAACAGATATAAATTAGAATCCTTATCCAACGCGTTAATGACAATAAGACCAACATCAACAGCAACGGAAAGGGTTTTTTCCATAACGGGAATAATAAAACCAAAGGTTAGCAGTAATATTAAATTCGAGACACTTTTTGCATTATTGTTTTTAAAAAGTATGTTCGTGAAGTTAAAATAATTGTAAAAATTAACATACTAAGTATTTTATTAATTTATTTATATGTGCACGAATTTGAATAATAGCTATTTTGCTACAATTGGTAAATACTCGAAAGTACTCGAGTACTCGAGTATTTTAAAATTTTAATATTCGATACTCGAGTAGTTGATGGTTCGAGTAATTGGAGACTCTAGTGGCTACCTCCACCTGCCCCCCCTCCCCTCCATATTTCGTCACTGTTTTTGTGTAAGATTGGATGTTAGAGACCGCGAAAAGTGATTAGAGTACCAAGACTGATCTCACAACTTTTTAAAATGTAATCGAGAATCCAATCAGGTCCAAAATTTGTTTATTGCCATCTTAAAAAAATATATAGATTATGTTCATAGATATTTATATCTAACAACATACGATTTTATTCGCAAATAAATAGCTTGCAATTTTCGCTAGTACGTGCGATAAGTGAATTAGGGAATGGTCCGGCTAATTTTACGACCCCTGCAATTCGCTCACATTTCCGGCCAGCGCCCCTGAATCCATTTCCTATGGATGCGACCGTGTGACGTACCATTGCCCAAGCAGCCCTTAACCTAAGGTCCATGACCTTTACTTTTATGTCTTTCGCATATCCCCAACGCAGGTGTGGTGCATTTTCTATTTATTTTCATGTAGGTATATAACAATTTGCCATTTTTATGTGAAACAACCTTTAGCGGATACATGTGAAAAGCCAAGAAGAAAGAATGAAATTACTCTGTACATTTTATTTGGTTTTTAAATATAGCAGTGTGATAAAAAAATATTTTGCGCTTTTTATGTTTTGCAAAATATTTACTCTTATATTTCATATTTATACCGTTAATGGCCATAACAATAGTCGATAAAAAAAGCACTTTTTAATTGCAGAAATTACATAAATTACTCATATTTCTGAGTTCATATTTTGCAACTGTGGATTTTTTCAATTATAATAATACATATTATGTTTAATTTCAAGTCCGTCTAAATTTATTATAGTATTTTTTTATATAAAGAGGTATAATTTAAATTATTTATTAAATTTGTAACAGATAATGCTTAACCCTTTCCGGTCCACAAAAAAAAAAAAAATTTTCTACCAGGTCCACAAAAGATTTAGAGAATTACAGGGTAAAACACAATACATCTAGTTTTTTTTTTTAATAAAACTATATTTATGTTTACAATTTTTTTTTTTGAAGGTAAGGATAATGCTCTAATTATTACATTTTATACACATCCAAAGTATGATATCGGTGAAAACATTCACCGATGCAAAGGGCGGGCTTTCTCTCACAAGTTACACAAATGTGTCGCGTTTCTTTCCTACTCCCAGGATTTTTTTTGTTGCAGCATACCAGGCAATCTTTATGCTTCCCTTGAAGGTTGAGGTATAAGAAATGACCCTTTTTGTCCAGTCTTTGCTCCCTATCGCCTAAATATAAAATCAGGAACTAATAATATTGATCGAAATTCGGAATCGTTATCACTGCTGCTCAAGACTCTGTAGACTCGTGGTGTTGTACGACTATTTATTTCTTTACTAGAATTAGAACTCCAAGCACTCGGGGGAAACAGATGGTCCAGGATCAGTTATAGATAATCTTCTTCTTCGGTTTTGTTTGTTTTATTACCCCATAAACGTCTTCATTTTCACTTTCAACAAATAGTTCAGTCACTGTTCACTTCATTCATATATTCTTCACTTCTTTCAATGTTATCGCGTTATTTTTTGGAATTCTAGTCATTTTTGAGGGGTTCGAATTATTAAAATAATAATACAATTATAAGTATCGGTAATAATAATTATCAAATTGTTTTCACGTGCATGGGTCGAACGTAACTGATCCGAGTGACGCGTACCGATCTAGCCACTAAAACAAACCTTTTGTATCCGTCTCAGGTAGAAAGTTATACATTCAAATGCTCATAAAAACCATTGAATCCTCATCCCAGTATACCGCTACACTAAATACAAGTGAGAAAAAAATATGTTTGCTTGTATTTTGACAATAAACTGATGAAGAAAAAATGTCGAATGACATTCGACATAGGACTCACTGGAATAAAGTCGATGTCGAATGACATTCGACATAGGACCGGAAAGGGTTAAATTAATTCGTCAAAGTGGTAACTCACCTATATTTACTATTCAATTTTTTTGTGATTATTCGTAATTTTACGAATATATTCCAATATTTTATCGTTTATTATTTGATATATGAATAGTTAAAAAAAAAAAAATATTTGGAAACTCTAAGAAGAGTGGCCAGGTTTCATTGACAACTTCTTGAATCTCTCAGAACCACATACTTCATCAACTATTATAAAATTGGTGGCATCGAACTTCATAGCGATCCTTCAATTTATAACACAATCACATTTTTCTATTACTATTACTTATTCATACATATCCTTGCTTAAACATATATTGATGTACAAAGTTATATAATGAAAACTTTTATCTAAGTCATTTTAACAACGTCACAGTTGCATCTTTTTCTGGTAGAAAAAACTGTTTTGCATAAAAAGTCTTCCACAAAAATCTACTTTTAATTGGCCACTTATAATCTAAAACGATTTCAATAATATTAAATGTATGTCAATATGAGCTCTAAGGGTCGGAATTAATTGCCTGAAAATTTACGTTGCTCACTTAGCGATTAATTCAAGAACCCCTAGGGAGGAACGCGTAAGGGATGATCCGATAATGAATTTCGTATGCAGATTATCTTTTTATTGCTTCTCAGTACCCGTTTTTTTCTTGCCCAAAACCTCGATTGTTTAAGTGACACTTTAATGATAACGTCAAAGCTCCCTTCGCATCAAAAAGCGGGGATCTCCCCCTTTAGCATCCGACGGTGTCAGATGAATCTTATTTTATGAAGACAAATATCATAATTTCCACTCGACGGGTCGGGGGGATGGCCGCCGACCGCTAAATATTCAGAATCACTCCAATAATTGTTAGTGCTTCAAAAAGACAACCCTCCCCCTTGTCTTTCGGGGGTGTGCGGTACGTATGAGGGCGCGTGTGTGTTATTTGAGACCGGCCCCTGTTTGTTCCTCCAAGTGCTCTGGAGCAAGTCTCTCCCCAACCGTCTGGATGCTGTCCCCTCTTCTCCTGTCTGTTTCCTGCATCCGGGGGTTAGGTCGTTATCTAGCCGACAGATCGATAGGGTTTTTTTTCTTTTGCGAGCGAGCTTCATAAGCTGGCCGAAGCTGTTTGCTCAGACGGTTTATTGTGCTTCGAGTTGTTGTGTGCCAACAAACAATCTATCACGACAGATAAGATATATATAAGATACCCTTTGCTGGTTCTATACTATTTACAATATTAACCTTTTCATACATACAATCTCTATAGATTATGTTATTCTTCAATATATTTTGAAGTATTTAACATATATTAATAATGTATAAAAGTTAAATTTATGAATGCGATTTAAAACACAACGAAGCAGAATTTCAGAAGTCATATTACCATGAGAATATAATCATTGAATGGCAATCTCACTACTGTAGAATTCCATTCCATTTATATTACGTTTGTATGTAGATAGCTATGAAATAATACACTTACCATTAATAATACCAATACCAAAACGAGTGCATCGCTTTACACGTTCTGCAAGAGCTGCTACCCCGTTTCTTTTGCTTTTTTGCTTCGATTTGCGACGCCATCTCTACTAGAGAAGTATTTGCATACAAATGGCGTGTAACATCGTGGCCTATATTGTCAGTCTAAAAAGAAGTGTTTTGAAGAGAGTCGTGATGGTTTGCATGTACCCATCTTCTACGCTTCGAACGTCATTAGACGTCGCTAATGTCCGACACGACTTTTTTGTTTCCATCCCGTCTGTTTCTATCGTGAGAATGCAGTTGAAACTGAGAATCCAGATAAGTCTGATGAATTAAAATAAATACTTCATGGTGTACTTCTTCTTATTTTTCATTTAATAATATAATAAATTTCCTGAGCAGTAGAAGTAGATTTAAAAAAATCTAAAGACTGTTTGATTCATACCTTTATCATTCTTATAGAAGTAAAATTCGTTGATATTTGCAGCTGTAGCTGTTGCTTTTATTCTTTAGCTCTTAATCGCGAAAGAAGATATTAGGCATATTAGCCATAAATGAAGCACGTGCAGTACTGAACTTTATATATTTAAAAAAATTCAGGTCAATCTTCTTGCTATACATTTAACGAATCATTTATTGATCATCTCTAAGGATGCTCGACTTTGTTTTGCAGAGCGCGTTTTTTTCTTGGCAGAATTATTTTATAGTTTAAGTGAAAGTGTTTTAAACAAAATAGAATTTGATTTGACTTAAAATATAGTACGCACATCGCCAAGGATGCTCGATAGTTATAAGGAACTGAAATAATTTTTGTGTGATGATGCACATTATTTTAGGCGTGCGTCTCTATATTATATTTTTTTACTTCTGAAAAATTTTCATGCGCATTTGTCATAAGTGTGTATATATTTATATATAATATGAGTTGCGTTAATATTTTGCATTTAGTTATGGAGAGTGCCAAAATGAAAAGTAGGGTAATTTAAAAGATATTATTTTTCATGTATATATATATATATTATATATAAAAAAAGAATGCGATGTATAATATTATTTAAAAGTTTGATAATAATATTCAAATTGTTTAATGATCTGTATCCTGGCGATTACTGCAGTGACACATAAGTCTCTAAAGAATGTGAAACCTTTAAACGTTATGTATAATTATGGATAGTGCTAAAATGAAAAGTCATTTACAAGATTTTAGTTTTCATATTCGTATATGTTAAAAAGTATAGCTCGTGTTTTTTGTTAAATTTTAATATGGTTGTGGTTAGAATGTATGGATGAGAATTTATATTAAAAGGTCAGAATACATCAAAATTTATATTAATTGTTCGGAATTTATATTAAATAGTTGGAATTTATATTGGAATAGTCAGAATTTATATTAAACGGTAATAGTAGGTATAGGTAAACAAGCCAATCGTGCTCTCCGTTGCCGCTTTGTCGTTATTCCCACTTCATTCGTCGCTGTGAATACCTTCGCGTCATACTCACAATTAAATAGATTCGTTGAGAATTATTTATGGGGTTCATTGTTCTCACCAACGCTCGTTCGCTACAGCTCGTTATTCTGACAAAAAATTGATTCTTATTTTTAACCAAAGCTTATTTAAATTCTGACCATTTAATTTGTTGCCAGAAAATAGCGCTTTTTATATGCTACGTAAAGTATGATAATAATATTTAGGCATTCCGATTTCTCGATGATATTCATTTCTCGAGAAATGAGAATTCTCGACTTCACTTTTCAAATTTCTCGAGAATTCTCAAGAATTTTCATAAAGAAAAAAAATTGTAATATAGTATTACAGATACATTATTACACATTATTCTTAAAATAAACGTTTAAAAAACACATGCCATCTAATGTAGAATCAAACATTCCATTCCTTTTTTTTGGTAAAAAAATGTCGACCGTAGAAAAAATTCTCTCGTTTTGTGTTGATGTTGGTTTAATCAACAACAAGGCTTCAAATGACCACTGTAAATTATTTATTTTCTTGCCTACTTTTTAAAATATTTTGATTTCTTTCTCCATTAATTCGTAAAACGTTGGTTTTTTTTACACTAATCTCTGTAGGGCTGAATTTTTTTTATTTTAATTTCTTTAATGGTCTTTAATGATTTAATGGGGTCGTTAGACTCCTTTGAATTCATCGAGACATCAAATAATCTGCGAATAATTTATTTTTGAATTTTACATATTTATGCTTTTGATAAAAAGCTAAGGAAGTCTATCTTATTTTGACTGGTGAAAGATTCTGGATTTTTCAAATATTTCATTATTGACATCAATGTCTGGATTCTTCTCTTTAATTGCCCGTTGAAATTTCGAGCTTAACTCAGAATTGATATTTTCTAATTTGTATAACAATAATTTTAAAGCCCTTTCGGCTGTCAATAAAAATCGTGAAACAATTGTCAATAGCAGTTGTTGCTACTTTACATAATCAATATAAAAAAAACCTTTTAGGATAATCGAAAAAGAAAACTAGCTTTAAATCGTTTTGCATTCTGCCGATTATCATGCGTAATTTATTCTTATCGGAGCGGGTTTTTAGATCACCAAAGCAAAGATAAAGCCGCCGGTCGGTTAGAGCAATAGAAATCGCAAAAAAATATTGATCATTCAAATACTTTCGATCTTAAAAATTTGTGAACAATTTTTTGTCATTCCTAGAAGTATACATAGGCATTAACTCGCCTTTGCTTATACAGAAATATAAAAAAGGCAATAGTTGTAATCGTACAAATTTAATTTTATGTATTAAAATATGCTTTTTTTTAAATGAGAATTCTCGATTTTACAATTTTTTTGAGAAATTTTTGAGAAGAAACACTAATAATATTCTTAATGTTCAATGAAATAAATATGAATAAAATATTGGGTGTAGTTATAATTCATTTTCAATATATTATTATTATTAATGTGTTAAAAAAATAATGCTATGTATAATATCACGTAAAAGTTTGCTATTGATATTCGAGATGTTTATTGATCTGTATCCAGGCGATTAGTGCTGTGACACCTGTGCCCGGAAAAAGTGGGTGCAAAATGTTCGGTTTTAAATATATTGAACTCGTTTCTAATTTTTTATTACAATTTATGTAAACCACTCGAGTAAAGTGCATCAACATATTTTGTAAATAAATGATTTAGTCGTTAAAAATGTGTTCAACTTTTAATTTAATATATGATAATAAATTAATAAAAATCATAAATTTGCACATTGGTTCAAATTCACGTTCAATAATTATATACTATGGTAGTCAATAATATAAACCCAACTAGACAATATGTAAAATAATAAATCAATATCAAAGATTATAATGTTTTGAATAATATTAAAAATAAACATGCAAAAATTAAGTTAATAAGACTTAGCCAACACTTTCTTAAAACAATTGCTTTTTTGACTAGAATTTTTAGCGCTTTTTGCCTCAGGATTTATAAGGTAATCCAAAAATTTTCCTCTAATAAAATCCTTTATTTTTAACAAGTTAGTTTTTTTCACAAGGATTAAAATCTCATGGAACCTAGTGTAAAAATTATAACTACTGATTATTATATAATTATAATTCGGATCGATTTTCACAGATTATATTTTCCTAGATTGCCCCAATCTCACTAATGAATATATAATAAGAAGTCTATTGTAGAAGGCTCTGAAAACATTGATTACATTTATTGTATTATTTTTGTCTGCTAAATTTCAAATGTAATGTGAAGGATAATATTTATAATTTATCTATGTAACTATTTTACTATTCGTAAATTGAATTATGACAAAATTGAATGAGCAAAAGTAGACCTGGAAATCGCTGTAATTATCACGCAAATTTTACGCCTTATCTACTGCAAATCAACAAAATATATTGCTAAATTTATCAACGCTTGCCAATATTGCATCAAGTGTGCTAACGTTTGACAAGGAGATTGTGATTCACGCATGCGAATCGCAGGATTATACAAAATAGCTGCACTATCGATCCTGTCAACTCGTGCACAACGCAGCGCAGTATAGCGGCCATAATATATAATTCGATTTGATTTAGGTATTCGAAACGATAGGTCCTGTACAGAGCAGAAATACACCAACGCTAGATTGGAATATAAAACGAATGTCCCACGCCATGCGGAGAAACCTAAATTATCCATGAATACCGGTCATTGTGTCTGTTTTGACTAGAGGGCACCTCCCTAAGGATGTAACGATGAAAAACAAAGACGCGTCTATTCAACGGTTGTTTTGTTTTAGTATTATTTTTTAGATAAAAAGCGTTGGTATAAAAGCCAACAGTAATGCGGTGGTTATTCATAGCTTTCTTTTACGATGCTGTAAAATTTTAAGCATTCAAATCTGCGATGTAGAAACTTTTCAGCGCGTGCATTCGATTATGTTTTATTAAAGCCAACTATAATAACGGTATGCTGTAGTGTAACAGCTTGAATAGTATGTATGTATATACTATTTACCGCTCTTCAACTTTATCTTCTATACACTGTTGTCTACTAGTTGTTTCATTAGCTCTTTGGATAATATTGCGAGTCATATACAGTAGCGTACAAAAAGACGTATTACTAAGAATTCAATCATAATTATAATTTAATAATAGTAATAGGTAACCTAGCCAATAGACTTCCAACTTTTGTGGTAAAAATATTTATAAAATTATAATTCCAAATCGTTCACAATTTAGTTTCAAGTAAAAAATTCGATATTATTCTGTATTCGTCAAGACAAATGTTATAGTATGTTAATATAACAGATTTGCATACATAATGGTTGTATGCATTCGTATACCTCCAAAAAAATGCGTATATTACGCATAAATGGTCCAATCGACAATCGACAAAAACTGGACTGTTTTAGATTGAGGAAGAATGACGCTCTCTAATGAAAGTAAAACAAAATTTATACGGTTCAGATAGGTGTGCATTATGTTCGACCTTAATATTGCTACAGCGAAAAATTTCTCCAGGCAACTGTGCGAAATCCAGAGAGTCATATGATCTGGGGTGCTTCTTATATTCCGGAATGGAGTGTATCCACTTCATAAATGTTTCTGCACCATGCTATTGGGGGAAAAGCATTTTTTAATAATTTGATCAATGTTCCAAATATGAAATAAAAAATAATGGTATATTGTATTAAAATATTTTTGAATATGAGGAAAAATTTGAATTAAATAAATATTTAATTAGTCACTAATTAAATTAGAAAAAAAGTTACTTCATACATTTGCCATTTTTGTCTTAAATTATTCTTAATTTATAAATTAAATTGTTATTATTTATAGAATAACTTTAAATTAAATTTGAGCATAAAATATTTTAACCAAATTATGAGTAATATATTAAAACATTCCGTCCGGCAAAGGCCGCAAGATTTAGGTAGATTTCTATGTATAAAAGTTTTAAATTTAAATTGTTTCAATTTCTATTTTTATTTAAATTTTATATATCCTTTTTTTATAAATATTTTTATTTAATTATAATTTTTTTCAACAAATTTATTTTAATAGTTACTATTTTTAAATAAGATTGCTTAGAAAATTTTTTTAATAGAATTTAAATTAGGATTATAATTGTGAAAAAATACGAACTTAGCTGAGATATAATAATAAGCTATTTTTAGAACAACATTTATGTCAATATGATTAGAATTACGACAGTTTTCGTGTCCTTAAATTTTGTTATATCCTACGTAAATGTTTTAACATTTTTTCTATTACAATTTAATTTTTTTAAACGATTTTCTACCTCTACTTTTTTTAACATGATTTTTCAGGCTGATCAAATTTAGCCGAGATATTTTGAAGAGCTATTATTAGAACCAGACTTACGTCGATATTAATAAAACTACGACAGTTACGTGTCTTCAAATTTTGTAATATCTCACATTTTTTTATAATTTGATTTATATTAAAAAGTTTTTATCACTTAATTTTTTACAAAATTCAGATTTTTTTTAATTACCTTTTTTTCCCAAAAAAAAATTTTATTCTTAGAATAGTTGCTATTTTAATATTAGATGGCTATTTTTGGAACAATATTCATATCTATTTGATTAAAACTATGGCAATTATCGCGTTTCTAAATTTTATTATATCCCACATAAATAGCAAAAATTAAAAATATTAACATTTTTTAAATTTTAATTTCTATTTTAAAATATTTTTAACCTCTTTACTTTTGTTACAATTTGTTTTGTTTGCAATGTTTTGAATAGACACTATTTTGAAAACATTGATTTCGGATTAGACCGCTTTAGAAATTAAGCTAAAAAATATACAGGATTAGGTGACCAGATTTTAAATATATTAAAGGAGGACTCTTTGGGCAAAATAATGATGATTTTTTTTGCTTAGTAACATTATTTGTGTATCATATAATCGTTCTTTACAACAGCACACTAAGTCGTTGATTTTACTTTTCTAAAATAAAACATTCAAAGTTCAAAAAGCTTTAGTAAACTACTTCAATTTTACTTAGTTACTAAACCCTTTGCGTAGTGAGTTAATTTATACATATTTAATAATTTAGTAGTAAACGCCTGGAAGTGAGCTAATTTGCCGTATATTTTCATAATTATATTTATGTTATTTATTAATTATTATTTTAAATCAAACTTAATGTAAATTACATTAAAAAAATCAGTGATTCTCGACGTTTTATTGTTTTGAATTATTCTACTACTTTTATGTATTGATATATTTCAATAATTTATATCATTAAAACTCCTTAATTTATGTTACATATTTTTTACATATTATTCGGATTTTGTGGACTTTTTTATTCAGAGGCTTTGAATAAAAAAATATTTACTCTCAATATTTTTTTATGAAATTGATAAAAAAAATATGTTTTTTTATTTCGTACTCTTTAATTTATTTCTATTATTTTATAGATAAATTATTTACATTAAATTAAATTTTATAAAATATTTTAAAAATATAATGTTTTTTTCTTCTTATTTCTTTAGTTATATGTGTAAATTAATAACTAACTGGATTGCCTCAAAACAGTGAAAGATCGATCGCCGTACATGTACGGCCATACCATCCAAAGGGTTAATGGATTAAAAAAAATATCAATTAATATTTATCGTTTCTTCGTATTTCTTAAAGTAAATCTTAATTTTTAAACACTTTTTTTAGATTTATTCCGAGTAGTGATTTTGTACTGGGTAGGTAACCCAGTACAAAATCACTCCCGAGTTCAAAGGGTTAACTATAATTATTGTTGCCAATATTTGTTTAACTGCTACTCTGGATTTTGCATTTGTTCTGATATCATTGCAAATATAAAACGTGCGCTCTAATGTCATTACGATTAAAAAAATATATTGTCATTATTGTCGACTTTTAAATTAATCAAAATATAGTCATCCATTTTTTATCAATTACATCTTAATTCCACACTCTTTTTGTGATATTGATTTTGTAAATAACAAACTGTTGTTGATGAAAATGTAGTTTTTTTCTTCATAAATAAAACTGGTTGAAAGTATTTGATTCCATTCAATTTGTCTATTCAATAATATTCAGTCAAACACAAATATACATTTATCAGATTACTGAATC
This sequence comes from Plectrocnemia conspersa, assembly GCF_051122295.1. Lineage (NCBI taxonomy): Eukaryota > Metazoa > Arthropoda > Insecta > Trichoptera > Polycentropodidae > Plectrocnemia > Plectrocnemia conspersa. The sequence goes on from NW_028277175.1 coordinate 27,927,183, forward strand.
CAGTTTTCATAAAACTCTATTGCTTCTTTAGTAAATGCACTATTTATTCTAGGGGTTGATTCTTCCAATTTATTTAAATGGGTAATTTCAACTTCCGCCTTATGTCAAAGGTATATTCTATCTGTTTACCAAAATTTAAATAAAAAATACAAGGAATGATGAGTTTTTAGTTCTGAGCTTAGTGAAAAAAGCACGTCAAGTTCAATCGAATGTCAAAGTTTTTTATTTAAATGGTGTAGTCCATTATTGTATTACTAAATTTTGTTTTGTTGAGGTATCTAATTTCTGAATCTCTTAATGGCGCTCACAAATAGAAGATAGATTAAATGTTTTTCTAAAAGATAATGCCTCCATCATTTTAATACGCCTCTCAAGAAGCACTCGAACCCATACACGACTCACCATCCGCACGCAGATGACTATCAATTACCCTTCATGCAAACGAGCTAGAAATATGGATCGTACGCCCGTGACCCGAGCGCGCAAAATGACCATAACCGCTCTCGGTGGCTTAATGGAGTTCACGGTATTATAATAATGTAATGTAAAGCATATTTTAAGATAGATAAGGGTCGCGTTTCTTGCAGCACGCTTTTCACCGGCCGGCCGCGCCATAAATACACCATAAATAAAGCGAGTGGAGGCTAATAGCTCGCGGAATACGCCGAGGTTTGCATAACAGGTTCATATACCCATTAACGGCCGACTATTGTTCGAATGGCCCAGTGATTGTTAACCCTTTGAGCGCAAGGGCCACTAATGAACGCTGTTTATGGACGGCGAGAATCGTGCGGGACGCGAAGAGCGTAATTTCTTCATTTTAAAATGGCCTCTCAACGACAGGTTGTGATATACATATATAAATTCAGTATATCACAATTGTTCAATAGACACAATACTGTAACCATTATCTTTATACTTATCCTATCTTCACAGCGATTTTGCCATTTAAATACTTACGTCATGTTGTCCGAATCGCTTAGTACTGAAAAATATTATTAATAAATATATAAAGTTCAAAGATTTGATTTTACATCTTTACTAATTTAAAGTTCGATAGTTATAAGGCATGTCTTTGATCGATAATAACCAAGACATTGGTGTCGAAACGTCAGGATGCATTGTGATTTACTCACATATGTATGTATGTACATTTTAAATATACAAAAAAATTAAATATGGTAGTCCTAACATAGTCGAAGTCGAAGCTTTGAGTGAAAGTAAATGAACCAAACGCTAGAGTTTAATATAAAAAAAATTAATTCTTCAGTTTCAAAATAATCAAACATCAATGTCGCAACTACCAATAATTAGAAAACTCGCATGAAGGGTCTTTAAAATGTTTTTATACATCCTTTAAACTTTATTAGTGACGCTATTTTTTCGAGAGCATAAACAAACGATATTGCGATGTTATTATTTTATTTCGAGAATTACTCTTTTGTTAGCCGTTGGGGCTAAGACGTCCGCACTTTCCGATTCGCCTATGGCTGTGGCCATCCGGCTCCTTAATACGCTGGCATTGCATTAATATCAACTACGAAAGGCTGGTTCGGTTCGTATCATTTAATTTTGATATTGTATGATTTTTTGTCTGCTTCTTTATGTGTTTTATTTTAATTATATATTGCGCATTTAGGAAACCTGTTAGGTTACGATGGTCTTAATTTAATTTAAATTAATAAATCTTGTGTTTTAATTGTTCTATAGTAGACTTCAAATAATTAATAATTTTTATCATAGACAACGATACGAATTCTGTGAATTTCTGTCATAGTAGATACCACCAATAAACAATAAACACAAATATTTTTCAAATGCTTAAAACATTTTTTTTTATTGAGAAGAAGCGTCTCATCATCTTGAATTTTGAAATTAAATAAAGGCGCATAAAGGACCATGGATTTTGGAGCGGCACTAGTCACTCGGGTATATTGACAGAGAACACGACTACCTGTGTTGCTCAATATACACGACAGTTTTTCAGTTTTTTAATAGTTTTATAAATCTCTAAGGTTAAATCTGAATTCGGTTAAAGTGCTGTATTCTTTGGATAAGTCTGCTTTATATAATTCTGAGCAATATGTTTTCCACATTTGTCAAACTTTTTCGAGATCCAGTATGCTTCTTGAGCTGTCTTCAATTCCTTACGGTTTTGGGTGAGATTCGCGACTTCTTCTCAATATTTAATAAAGGAGTATCAACTTTTAAATATATATATTTATAATCATTATTAATTATTTTAATACTAATACTAAAGAAAATTCTTCGCAATGCATTGAATGAATTGCTAACGAAGACACTGAGAAGGTTTATAGATACATACATATGTATGTATAATCCTTTCGGATTTACTGCTTACTTAAGCGCTAACTCTCCTTCCGAGAAGACTTTCACACCTTTGATTCTCGAGCACACCTATTCTAAAATAGGTGTACACCGTAATTTACAACCGGGAACACCTCTGAAAGTCCACGTACCCACAAGAGGACTTATACCCACGTGGAGGCACACGTATTTGCATTGAATGGCGCTCGTTTGCGGCGGACGTCGTTAAGCCACACAACAACCACCCATGCGTTAGAATGATAGACAAGTTATTAACAAACTGGAAATAACTTTAGTATATTTACATACATACATGCGGCCGGTTAGATTTAACGGTAGAGTGGTCTCGGTTTGAAGCACAATGGCAAATTTATGACAGATTTTCCGACGAGCACTGTCTCCTCTCTCGGTGCTTCAAAATCGGCAATTAGTGTTGCGGGGCGGAATTGCGTTGTTGTGTTAAAAGGTAGGTTAGTTAATTGATTCTTTATTATATAGGAAGCGAGGGTTTGAGATTGATTTGCTCGGAAAACAAATTGCCATTCAACGGTACGCTCGGTCGTTTAACGCTTAACAATGTAGTGGGAATAGAATGCTTGATTTGAATCATTAGAATCGATTTAGTTAGAACGTACAGCTGTTTTAAATGATTCAATTTCTTATAGCTTAAAAAATCTTGGAACAACTAAAAAATAATATATAAAGTGACATTGGTTTCAATTATAATAATACTGACCTAATGCACATGTACCTCAAATATGTTTTTCTGTCTTATAGCTTACTCATTTCTCAGTGGCACATCCCTTTTTAGGCATAAACTCCTGTGAATGGATGGTGTTGAATTTAGTCTTATTTTATATGCTTTCACCTCTTCTCTTTAGACGATGTTATTTTTTTATTTACGTGAAGGATAAACTAAGATATATCTAATGAACAGTTTTATATTGCAGCTATGTATTTTTTTATTTGAAATATTTTTGGAGTGTTATTGTAATGCAGAATAAGATGCAATTCAAGTCTTTAAAATTAAAATTAAAATATGTATTGTAAATTGCGTTACATTGTTATGCTTGCACTGTACTCTATCTTACATATCTACAGCAGAAAAATATTTTTCTACTGTAGATATGTAAGATGGTGCATCTCTTTTATACCTGCACTAAACTCTCTGGAAGTTTTCCGAACCAAAGTTACAACTGAAGTCGGCCGAGACCTACGACTTCGAGTAAGCGATCACACTGCCGCAAATTTTATATGCCGTGAATGACGTCCGGACGGCGGCTTCTGTCACGTACAGCTGGCATATTTGCGCGCGATCGAAAAATGTTCTAAATAATCGCAATTTTAAATTGTCATATTATTAAAATTACGCTACTGATAATTATTGAAGTTTATGTGGGCACTCACCAATACAATATCAGTGAAAACTTTTCGGTCGTAAATATTCAATTTACGCAAAATATTTGTCGGCTTTTGCAAAATTCCATAAGGCATAAAAATGATACTTCAGAATACGAACACCACATCTGTGACTATCCTAGAAGTTGTCGCCATCGATTCTAAATAAGAATTCGTTATGGTGTGACATTTATATAAACCAATCTAGGAAAATACATAAGGATATTCGAAACGATTTTTTTTTAACAAAATCAAGTATCACTAATTTTTTTTTAATTATTTAATTTTATATGAAAAAAAATATAATTAATCCCTTTTGGTGCCCTAAAATATTCAAAGATGTCAGTAAGAGTCTGTTGAAGATCTAGTTTCATAAAAGTTAATATACGTCCTGATGTAGGATCAAGTCCCCAATAAGCATGTGGTATTATAACTTAACCACGTGACTACGATGCAGTGCTCGTCATGCGTGTGAACCATAGGACGCCTACGCGCATACTGAAATTGAACCGAGCTATTCGTTATATCTCAGTTTGCGAAGCACCATATCATTATCTCTCTCACTCTCGTCACTTAAAACGCGAGAGAGCGAAAGGGGAAGTATCTCACCGCTCGCGCTCGAAAGAGCAGCTCCGACTTCGGTCCGTTTGCTGACAATGTTCGGAAGCGCTCGAAGCTGGCCAAGTCGATTGAAGTACCTCCACTTTACCTCCCGTTCTCGGTAACCTCGGACAACTTTCGAGAGATTTTAGAGCGGGCAGAACCAAACTCGACCTAAGTAACTCACTATATTCACCGTCCTTGGCCAGCCTTTGCAAACCAGAGAGTATAGTGCAGGCATTACATACATTAGGGGGGAAGGGCACAGTATCAGGAAGACGCAGGTTCTCTGCAGCTGTGGTTACTGTGATGCGCTCTAGAGGCGTAGACCATGTGGATATCTACAGTAAAACAATTTTACATACAAATTTATAATTAATATCTGAACTCTAGATTTTAATTTTTGGATCTATATTCTAAAACATAAAACTTTTATTTAACATGAAATTTTTTGAATACCTTATCTTGATGTGAATATTTAATAAATAAAATTGCCTTTAAAATTATTTTAGAATCAGTTATTTGTTAACGCTAAAAATAAAAAGGTCATATTGTAAATTTTTATTTGAGGAGGGCAAATGACAAATTGTTACGGGAGTTAAAAAAAGTTTATTTTAAAAATTTTTGTTCAAAGACCATTTTTGCGGAGGAAAAATGTCTTTTCGGAGTTATTTTTCAAATACCATTTTGGAAAGTTTTGTTCGAGGAGAATAAAGGAGGACAGATTTCTGCGGGAACTAAAAAGAGGTCTCCGAAATTTTTGGAAGAGGACAATTTTTTTGAGGACAATTCTCATAGGAAAACGTATGTTTATCTTATTGAAGTATTAACCACCATAATTAAAATCTGGTAATTGGTGAATATATACATATAATTAAATTTAAATTATATTACATAATTTATAATTATTATATTACACATGATAATTTATATTTATTTTTTTATTTTTTTTTTAATAAAAAAAAAATTATAAATTATCATGTGTAATATAATTTATAATTAATAGATGTCACTACCGCTTGGGCCGCATTTTTTTTATAAATAAAAATTCGAGTGCCGCTACCGGGGCTTGAACCCTCAATCTCAGAATTACAACTCTGGGGTGTTACTGACTGCGCTATTCTCTCCTATAATACACCAAGCTATCTTAAATATGCGCCTAATTTATGTTTGTATAATGTTATTTATATATATTTTTTTTTTGTAGATACGCTATTTTATTTTATTTCTAATGAAAAAAAATATTAGTATACTATGAACAATGGTTTTTCCATTTTTCGTAGCTTATTACTCTTGTAGATAAAATTTAACATTATTAAAAGTTTGTATATGTACTCTTTCGTCGCGTTTTTTAATTAGGATAATTAAATACGAGCTTCCTTTTAGTATTAAATTTATTACTCTCAATAAACTATTGATACCATATTTACTTTTTCTTAAATTAAAAGTAGCAAAATGTTGCTAGCATTTGAAATCTAAACTCTAGTCCATTTTATCTTATTAAAAATTCTTTCGCAATTAATCGTGCGCTCGTTATGTGATTTCTTAATTAAAAATAAATAAGACCTCGACTCTTAAGACTTTTAACGATCCGTCTAGACTTGCATAATACAATTTAAACTTGTTCAAACATTCCTAGCCAGTTCTGAATGACTCGATAGTTCGTCTGAGAGCCTCACTTTCCACACTCGACGAACGTTTCGCTTATTTTTCGAAATCGTAGGCGAAATTCAGCATAATTTAACATTCGATGCCAATTGAAGTAAATTCCTTACCCAGTTGGCTTATATGCTACAATATAATATAACTATCGGAACCACGACGGTGAATGAATCTGAAAAAAAATTGTCCAAAATAAAGTAAGCAGACGCTTTACTCCATAAAGGTAAGGGAGCGAGACGATCTGTCCAATTTTTTTTATTACCTCTACTATGCAATTATATTTCGCAGAGCGACTGCATTAGTTTTGTTGAAAATTTTCGGTATGCGGAATATAATTAGCGGCGGTTAATTGCCGCAATATTTCATATCCATATTATTATGGCATATTTCAAGATCATGGTCAATGCGATTTGCGATCATAGTGAAAGGTCTTGGTCGCGTTGAACGAACTTTAAGCAATAAGATTTTATGTCTTTTGAAAATTATGCATATATAATTAAGATTGGGTAAATTTCAGTTAAAGTCGTTTCAACTAGATCGTAAATATGTTAAATTGAATTAAGATTGATTAAGTCAGTTGAAAGTAGATTATAAGTTAGTTTAAATTAATCAGTGTTGTGCTATGGTAATTTAATTTTTATTAAAACTTTACTAACCTTAACAATGATAATGACCTTATAAATTACCACAAAATCAGTTTACTTAAATAATAAAAATATCAACTAATTTTTTTGTGCGATATTATTAAACTTTATAAATTTATTTTTACTTCAATTTTAATAATCAAAATATGCCTCACTTACAGAAATAGTTTTGGCTAACGATTTAATAAAACATGAATCCCTTGTTTACAAAAAGGAATATTTTCAGAGATAGTGTGGTCATTGCCATCATTTTTAGTATAAGCCTCTTTCAGTAGGACGGCCAATTTCAAAAGGGTGGGTAGTTTTTTTATTTTTGTGGGCCGCTATGATGATATGCACATGTTATTATTTCTTAAAGCGTTTGAGACAGATACTTTTATGACGGGTAATTGGACCTAATCTGTAAAAAAAGTTTTCTAATGGGGTTCCATTTTATTAATTTTATTTTTGTCTGTCGTTAAAAATCCGTCATTGTATATCAACTGGGATTAATTTTAAGAGATATATGCTTTAAAAAAATGCATTATTTCGAATTCATTTTGCAATTATGTAAGGTAAATCTTCAGAAAAGGATTCGTTACATAGAGTTATTCATGGGGTGTTCACTATTATTATCAATGCTCGCTCGTTACCGCTCGCTCCAACAGTAATGCACAAACAATTATTTTATATATTGCTCATTTAAATCGTCCTCGTTATCAATGCTAAATCTTGTTTTGTGATTTAATAACATATTATTTACATTCGACTAAACGCGTTTCTACCGTTTTTTAAACATTTCTTCCACTTTGTATCTTGTACTTTTAGAAATTATTTTGTGGACATTAAAATACAAATCTATCCTTATCTAACGATTTAACGAAAAAATAAGGCTTATGCGTAGAAGTGGCAAAAAAACTTTTCTGGCGTTGTTGTTTTTTTTTTCATGCGGTAAATCTGTCTCTGAAAATATTTGTTTAATGGTGTAATGCTCTTGCTCAGACTCAAGCCATTAATATTAGAAAAAACATTTTTTCACAAAATCTAGTAATCAAAATTGAGATGCCCATGACTTGTCTTGGTCTTCAGCATATAACAAATCGGAGCATTGTTTGTGAACTAAATTATACAATGTATTTCAAACATGTTATACAAATGCATATATAACTAGCACAATCTACCAGTAGTATTTTGTAAATAATATTAGAAAGACCCAGGTTCGAATCTTATATAAACGCAAGTGTTTTTGAATTTATATTGTGCCTGGAAGATCAGAATTAGTGAATGTAATGCCTGCACTACACTCTCTGGAAGTTGGCCAAGGTTAGCCAAGGACGGGAGGTAACGTGGGGCTAATTGAGTCGATTTGGTCAGCTTCGAGCGCTTCCAAACATTGTCGGCAAACGGACCGAAGTCAAAGGAACCGAAGTCGGAGCAGCCCTTTCGAGCGCGAGCGGTGAGATACTTCTCCTTTCGCTCTCTCGCGTGTTAAATGACGAGAGTGAGAGAGATAATTATATGGTTTTCGCAAACTGAGATAGAACGAGTAGGCGTACTATGGTCAACACGCATGTCGAGCGCTGCATCGTGATCACGTGGTCAAGTTATAATACCACATGCTTCAACAGACTCTTACTGACATCTTTGAATATTTTAGGGCACCAAAAGGGATTAATTATATTTTTGATAGTATATTCTTCTAATAGATACCGTTATTATTTTTTTTTTCATATAAAATTAAATAATTAAAATATAATTAGTGGTACTTGATTTTGTTAAAAAAATCTTTTCCAATAACCTTATGTATTTTCCTAGATCGATTTATATAAATGTCACACCATAACGAATTCTTATTTAGAATTGATGGTGTCAAATTCTAGGATAGTCACACATGTGGTGTTCGTATTCTGAAGTATCATTTTTATGCCTTGTGGTATTTTGCAAAAGCCGACAAAGATTTTGCGTAAATTGAATATTTACGACCGAAAGGTTTTCACTGATAATATATTGGTGAGTGCCCACATAAACTTCAACAATTATCAGTAGCGTAATTTTAATAATATGACAATTTAAATATTGCGATTATTTGGCACATTTTTCGATCGCGTGCAAATATGCCAGCTGTACGTGACAGCAGCCGCCGCGCGGACGTCATTCGCGGTCGCCGTCCGGACGGCATGTGAAACCGACTCGGCCGACTTCAGTTGAACTTCGGTTCGGACAACTTCCAGAGAGAGTAGTTCAAGCATAATAGTAGCTTATAATTAATAAAATAAATATCACTTTGGTTTCAGTCTATTTCTCACTACTTAATTTGTAGTTGTTGATTGTGTTGACCCTGTTGTACATTTTTATGTTTAATGTTTTTTCATCTAATGCTATTCACGTGGATACGCATAATCGCTGGCGCGACGCATGTAGATTATAATAAATAAATAAATAATCAAAACACGCAAAAGATTATAAATAGAATGACACACATTGAAATTCTTAACTCGAAACTATTTAAATGAACCGACGCCATATTTTGGATGGATATCCGCCAGCTGTTACATTATATTATTATTTTAATATAATAACAACATTACACACACTTGACATTGAGTTTCGCAAAACGCAATAATTAACCCACGGCACTGTAATAAATCATATTTATAATACATTATACGTAAAAAATAGCACCATCATCACGCCACTTTTCCCGATAAGCCACATGTGAGTTTGCCGAAAATTTTCGCGTGCTCGGCTCAATCACCGTCGGCGTTTTAGCACGTCACCGTTTTCGCGTCCCATTTAACATTAACATATGCAGGCGTGGCCAACCGTTTTCAACTAAATTTACATCTTGTACATAGTACATAGATACTGCGCAAATTGAGTGATTAACTCGACGTTTGTGTACTTGCTTTTTAATTATCGCAAACTAGAACGTTCTGCTCGTTGTGTAATGTATATTTTTAAAATGGATAACCGAGGGGGTTACGTTTCGAATGATATACCAGGGGTTATAAAGAGAGTGGTCTAGCGAACTGCAGAGCATCCAATTTGTAACTCAAACTGGACATATGGATATCATCGTTCATATGTGTACTACGTCTTTAGTCACCTGCCAAGGTTTCAATTTTCGATACTCCTTAGCGATAGCAGTTAATGGATTGTGGCTTTTTAATTTAGTTAATTATAAACTCGTTATTTAAATGCCAGTTTTGTAAATAACAGCAAGTAACGTTAATTAAAAATGTGCTATTAATTAAAAATTCAATACACAAGTGACCAATTCATACATGAAAACCATCGTTTTTATTACCAATACGTAATTATTTGCAATTTTAACCTATCCCTATTTTTATATTATTCACTAAGGCAGTGTTTCTTAAATCTTTCAATAATACAAATTGAGTAACTTACTTTATTTATTTATTTATTAGATACTTTAACCTATGTGTTTTATATATAATATAAATACCAACTCAAGTGATTGACTATAAAATTTAATGAAAGTTAATAAATATCGTAATTTTTTGCCAAAATACTTTTTTAATTTTATTTTTATAATTAATTAACACAATATTATTCATAGTAAATATTTAAAAACTAAGTTTCACGCTTTTGATTTTTATCAAGAATGACAAGAACTATGTTGACAGATGCTCAGACTTATTTTTTAGTCAGTTTTTTACAGTTCATTGCTCAGTATTTATAAAGAATAGCCAGTATTTTTTTATATATGATCTGTATTTCAACCTCAAGGTCAGTTTTATGTTGAGAGATGGTCAGCCTAATAATACATGGTCATTATCAATGTGTTTTAGGACAAACTTGTTTGGTTGGGCTCGTAATATTGATAGATGTAAACAAAACAAGCCAAGCGTGCTTTCCGCCGCCGCTCTATCGTTATTCCCACTCTGTTGCAGATTTGTTAAGAGTTATTCATGGGGTGTTCACTATTCTTACCAACGTTCCCTCACTTGCACTTAACATGTCCAACAGTTTAGGTGCGAGGAATATATTTTATGAATTATTTCTAAAAAAAATTATAAATGTTATTTTAATTCACAAAATCGTCCTATATTTTAATTATAATCGTTTTAAATTTGTATTTTAATGGTATGTTATTTTTATTTTACCATTTGCTACTTATTCTGACCCTGAATAATATTCATAATTATGCCAATTTATTATTTTAATTCTGACCGTACGCTAGTTTTATTCTATTTAATATTTATTTACCCCTGAATAATATAATTATGAGCAGGCTGTTAATAAAATTCTGATCGAATTAACATAGTTGACTATTTAATTCGTTGCAAAAAAGTTTTGCCCTGTCATTGGTCTTTTGACGGAAGAAATGCACCGGTACATGTAAGGACACAAGGCAGTATTGCTTTTCTATTAAGGTACGATTGCCTAGATGAATATTATGTCACGCCTTTATTTAAAAAATGTCTTGTGCCAACTCTGATAATTTTCCTGAATTTATCTTTTGCTTTTGTTAGTTATATAATATAGTTATACATGTTTTATTTACTATTATCTTTTTTACATGTTTTTAAACTAATATTTTTTTTAAGTTTTGAATTTTTTTTTTTTTTTTGCCCTGTTTTTAGCGTTAATTCAGTTTATATTTGTTTTTGTACACTGACTCCTAAAAATACATTTTAAAAAATGCGCGCGCTAGGTGCCAAAAAGTCGTGAAAATCGTTCGCAGAAAAGCATTCAAAACTATTTTTTTACTAAAGTAAAGTTATACACAAATTTTAATGATTTTAGAATCAACGCTACGCATATATATACAATCTTTAGAACGAACGCAACAGTCAAGATTTTTGTTTTGATATTAACAAAGAGTCTGGTTGCGCCCTGAAACGTCGCATTGCATTAGAATTGGAAGGAACGTTGGACTTCCTCTATTTTTTTTTAATATACAGTCCAAAAAACTGTATTAAAGAATCAGTTTGTTCAGGCACTTTATTTAGACACTTTAGTCAGGAACTTCATTTTGGAATTTCACCCAGAATTACCACTTCGCTTCCGACTTGGAAAAATCGAATCATGAGCTTCATGTGAATTTATGATATTGTAATTTCTCTATAAGTTTTCAATGATGGTAATTTAAACAGACAATCGAACAATCGCAGACACAACGTGACGGATTCAATGAGTCACAACGCTCACGCTTCCTTTCATCGGTCAAAGTCCAAGACACACGGGTCTTTCTTAATCGGTCTTCCTGCCTTCTTTTCGTGTCATGCGCGGGCGTGTCTATCTTCACATACCGTGCAGAAGTACCTATCTAATATTGTAATACATTCGCGATACGGTGATTACGGTGATAGCGCGAGGGAGTGGCCGTGCTCTGCCCGCCAGACACCTCAGGCCTTTCTCTTTTGTTATGATTATGACCGTTGCTGCTGCTGCTGCTACTGTTTCTGCTACTTTTCAGTTGATGATTGAAAAATTTCACATTCACGCTGCAGTCGTTCCGTTCAGTTCCAATAGCCGCGCCCGTGCCTAATTTCTTTTCTAAACGATGAATTCGATCGTGGCACGTGAAGCAGCAGAAGCAATGCTGTCAATAATGCTCAAGCACAACCATATGCATATGTATGTATGTATATACAGAGCTTTTTTGTCTTGTTACGCGATGGAACGGCGTTCCAGCACCTTTTTTAAGATATTTTTAATGTTTCAAAAATATTTTATTTTTGTCCATAATTGCTCTATAGGATTTAGGTCTGGTAATTGTGCAGGCCATTCTAAAAGCGTCAAACTCTCTGACGCAAACCAACCCTTTCTTTTTCGCGAAGTATGGCATGGACCCTTGTCTTGCTGGAATCGGATAGTAGTAGACAATAGTAAACTATTATATAAAGTTTCAGGGGCAGGTTTATCAAATCTTTAACACTTACTGCAATATTCTAAAGATTTTTGAAAAGAGTCCGAAGAAACCGTTCAAAAATCCTTTTTTGTTTCTCAAAATTTTTATTATTAATTTAATAAAAAATTCAATTGAAATAATATACAGATATTTACATATACTAAATGTCAATGCTCGTTGTTACTCGCACGTAATTTTTCGTTGCGCACTCATAATCTCGCGCTTTGAAGTACTACATTGCACGCATGTTTATTATTATAATTTTTTAATATCCAGCCGATGAATTAAGATTAGGTTTGGACAGTTCAAATGAATGTGTGAAATATGTCTACAATCGTCACTCACAAAAAAAGTGGTGATAGGGACAGTCGGCTGTTCATGTTACTGACCGACTGGGTCGCATTACGAAATAAAAAAAGGGAGTATTGTAGCACGCTACCTTTTTTGATCATATAACCTGGCGTGCTTCATCGTTGTAGTTGTCTAAATAAGTTATCTAAATATTTGCTTCAATCGCAGACAGTGAGTCTGATTACAAATATATTATAAAATTATCGTAAAACTTCTGTTATAGATTAATTTCGCTAATCTTGACCTTACCTTTTGTATTTTTTTTATATAAATACATAAAATGTACTGATTTTTTAACAACATATCTAAAAAGTATTGAAAATAGATAATGTCATAAAATTGCTGGTTTTAGAACAAGAATTATCCTGGACGTTTTGTTTAGCAGCGAACGAAATTTTTATTTTCGCTTTTGCTTACCGCCAAATTTTTTTAAAAACCGCTTATATAAAATAAAATTTATTCTCTCCATTAAAAATCACTTAGATTTATGATATTTTGATTTTTAATTTTAATTATGTTGTTTTTTAATTCACTCTTAATATTTTCTGAATGTCAAATCTTGTCGATTTTATCTTATATACAATATTACACGTTACAAATTAATTAAATTTAATTTGTCCAAGCTTAAGTATCCAAGACCAATCACAGACAACAGATGTACTCGTTTCTTGGAACAGCGAAATAGGTATACACCTTTAGAAAGCGACATTTGCTTGATGGGCATTGTCCAAGGTCGTATACCGCAACGGGGATCTTGTGGATCCGGTGATTTATTGTTTCCGTGACTGTTTCGAAACAAATAAATATTATTTCAATGACGGAGAATATTAACAGAAGAACACTTGCGTGTTGCTTATGTGATTTTTTGTGGTCGTAACGAGGCTTGTGTGTGGTCCGCCACAAAATTAATATAAATAATAAAAATTTATATTAATTAAAATTTTAATTTAAAGTCTTAAGATAAACAATATTAATAATGTGTAAAATTCGTGAAATACGTTTTTATAAGAATAAATATACATATGTTTATAACTTTTGATAATAGTTAATTTAATATCTTGTTTGTCTTTTATATCGGTACATATGTATGGTACCGATGTAGCTAATATATAGTATTGAGTTTTGATCCCTTAGGATTAATTCGACCTTCAGATCGACACTATTAATATCGCGTTTGTCAATTACTTACTCCCAAATAACACATCACCTTTTATATATAGCTTACTTTTCTAACAGGTGTAGAAGAGATAGTTGAGTATTTAACGAGTCGAAAAGTGATATTTATAAATAATCTATGTATTGTACATTTTTTGCATCTTCCGTTCTTGTTATATAATATAATATTAAAGCATTTCTGATGTATCACATGGCATGCCTTGTTAAAGATCTCAAAAAAAATAATACGATGTTAAGTTCATAATGAGTTAAGTTTTAGACCACTTTAATAATAATAAATTTTAATTAATATTTTAATTACTGTCGAGACCAGTGCTTCAGATTTTCTTACTATACATAAATAAGCTGAACGGCGTTTCTTACAAATAAGCAACTACATCCACAAATCGTATTGAAGTTTCTTCCGAGATATGCATCCATTGTTTACATTTGCACAAGCAAAGTTTCGTACTTTTCCGCGTCCCTTTTTGCTTCAAGAGTGTTCTTATCCATTTTAATTTATGATCGTTGGTCGCGGTCGTACAAAGCCAGTTCTTAAATCGGATATCCAAGCGAAACGGCAATAAATTTATCGGACAACGTGTGTATGTTCGATTGGCGCAATGTAAAGATGCAGCAAATTAAATTAATTAAATAGATGCCTGTAAAATATATGGGTATGGAGATGAAGAAGTGGTTAATGCGTTGAATTAAAATAGCGGCAGGTGGCTCACGTTTTTACATAATATTAATATAATGTGTGCTAAATTTTAATTAACTGAAAGCGTTGAATGAAAGAGTCATCAACTGTGATTTTTATCATTAATTATAGTTATAAAACCATATTTAATTAACATTATTTTTGTTGTAGCGTATTTTTTCTTATTATTTTATTTATTTTTTATTACAATGTATCAAGATTGTCATGATACAATAATTATAAAATTAAATATTTAAAAAAAAAATAAACATCTAAAATATATGAGCATCATCCCACATAAATTTCTCCAGCTCCTCATAACTATCTCTGAAAACATCCGTGTGTTTGGCAAGCTCATTGAGACATTGAGTACGCAATATATTTCTAAAATGATTCGTATAAATCACAGTAAAATAAAAATTAAACACGAACTTCTTCGCTGTCACTTGCACAGCATCTCGGCCTTCTAATGGTTGTTTTGCACTCATAATCTCACGCGTTATGCTCAAATTTTTGCGCTTTTCGCTCATAATAATATGGTTGTTATAAATAATAGATATTTCTTTATTTCTATATAAATAATACATTTTTATATTAAATAATTTCAAATTATATGTAAAGTAATACATTTAAATCATAGAATTTTCACAAGGATTCAAGGAGGTAACACTCCAAATAAAATACTGCAAATCAGGCCGCAAAAAAATCCCGAAAAGTCGCACAAAGGACCCGTGGCCGCCGAAAAACCAGTTCCTCTGACTGTTTGGTACACAAGAGAAGAGAGCGTGTTCTTCTTATTTATTGTACGAGATGATTTCATGCTCGTGTCATATTGCAATAATTTTCGCGCGCCATATGGCCGCCGTTCTGGGCGCGCCGGCCGAAGGGGGCGCCGGGGGGCGATGCCCCCTAACCTTCGGACCCTTGGCAATTCGTGTGTTAATATGACTATGTTCACACAATACCTATAATGTCATGTACGTATTGTAGGAGAGGTCGTCTCCGAAACAGGGACAACTAAATTATGTAACGTCCGAGCAGAGGACGCCCATGTTATATTTGATGTTTAAATAGGTTATGTATTCGATAATGGATAAACCTATAAGTTATATACACATACATATATGTGATCAATAGTACCTTGAAGTCATGTCAAAAATCAAGTGAATTATTTTATATTTAAGGTAACGACTGCTTTTCTCGATTTTTTAGTATTTATAAAATAGTGGATTATTTTGAAATTATTTCTCTTTTTGCTTTTTAAAAATGTATTTCGTGATTTTTATATTAATTATAACATCTATGGCAATTACAAATAATATCCGACACACACGATTTTAAAAAAAAAACTTTGTTGTTGCCGAAATTTCAGAAGTGATACATATTTCTGAATTAATATTGCGCTGCTGTGAACTTTTTATCTATTTAAATCAATACGAATTATTCAAATTATATTTTTTGATAATTAATTTTAACTATACGATATTCGCATAGTTGAAATTAACTAGCTTTAGTTATATGTAGCTTTAAAGAAAAACGGTTTTGCCTAATGAGTAAATAATGGCTTTTCTTTTTAATATAAATATATCTCTACATTCCAAATTGAGAATTAATTAAATACAATTTTTAGAATACATATATTTATGTTTTAATTACATATTTATGTATGTATTTACATAACAGTGTTTAACCATTTGAGTGCCACACATTTTTTTCGTCTTATGTAAGAATTGCCAATAATTTCTTAGCTAAAAAGAGGGATATAAAAAAAATCAACAACTTTTTAAATGTAATTAATTATTTAGTATATTAAAAAATAATATATTTCTTTTATATATTACAATTTTTTATTATTATTTCTTAAGCTGAATATGCCAACTTTTTTTGTAAATAAAAATATAA
Organism: Plectrocnemia conspersa; assembly: GCF_051122295.1. NCBI lineage: Eukaryota > Metazoa > Arthropoda > Insecta > Trichoptera > Polycentropodidae > Plectrocnemia > Plectrocnemia conspersa. The sequence continues at coordinate 27,943,780 of NW_028277175.1, forward strand.
TATTTACGTCATAAAAAATAAAATTTATTTTACCTATTCTTCACATTTGTGCTTACTTACACATATTCCGTGCGCACATTTTTTACATCTGACACAAATAAGGTAAGATATTTTTATAGGTTCTTTATTTTAGGTACTGCATACAACACATCTACTCAAATTACGATGTATTTGTGTCAATTTCTTTGCTTTTTGAACTTTTATGAAATTAAAAACTCCTGGTTTGTTTCGAATAACAGCAATTAAACTATCCTTAAATGCATATTCCATATCAGTACTACTCGCAAAATCTTTTAGCGAATCGTCATCATTTTCAAATGTTTCAGTCGTTGAACTTATTTTGTTATTTTAGGTAAATTAAAAAAACGTACATTTCATTTATTTATTTCCACCGTTGTAAATTCAAGTCAATGTAAAAAGCTAAATATATTTCTAAACTAAAAGACAAGCGGCACGCAGTAACTGTCAAGAGATACTGACGTAACATGATGAAACATTTAACCGCTCAACGCGATCGCGCTCCTTAGCATTCAAGTGTACCTTATAAAAACTACGTTACATGGAACACTTGTAATAACATTCCTCAGCACTATAGTATAACTAGTAATTTGGAGGATTAATTTTTGCGTTAAAATCAAATATTTTTAATTGTTTATTAAGTAAATGAACATAAACTGTAACTGATCTGAATTAAGAAATTTATTTAATCGACTTTTTTTTCTTTTCACAGGTATTGCTTGTTTTTGAAGCCATTATTTGTAAGTACTTATATAAGTTTCTGTTTATTAAAACATAGGTTTGTTAAGACTGCTAATAATTTTGTATTATATTGTTGTATTTTAAATAATAATTTAAGTAAATTTAATTTAATTTAATTTAAAAAACTGCCCTATGTATTCGCAGTTTAACAATCTATAATGCTTGCACTCTTTGGAAGTTGTCCGAACCGAATTTCAACTGAAGTCGACCGAGGTCGCCGACTTCCGAGTAGCGGCCACACTGCCACAACTCATATGCCGTTCGGACGGCGGCTGCTGTCACGTACAGCTGCCATATTTGCGCGCGATCGAAAAATGTACCAAATAATCGCAATTTTTAAATTGTCATATTATTAAAATTACGCTACTGATATTTATAAAAGTTTGTGTAGGCACTCACCAATATAATATCAGTGACAACTTTTCGGTCGTAAATATTCAATTTACGCAAAATCTTTGTCGGTTTTTGCAAAATGCCATAAGGCATAAAAATGATACTTCAGAATACGAACACCACATCTGTGACTATCCTAGAATTTGTCGCCATCGATTCTAAATAAGAATTCGTTATGGTGTGACATTTATATAAACCGATCTAAGAAAATACATAAGGATATTGGAAAAGATTTTTTTTACCAAAATCAAGTACCACTAATTATTTAATTTTATATAAAAAAAATATAATAACTATATCTGTTAGAAGAATATACTATCTAATATATAATTAATTCCTTTTGGTGCCCTAAAATATTCAAAGATGTTAGTAAGAGTCTGTTGAAGTCCCCGATAAGCATGTGGTATTATAACTTGAACACGTGACCACGATGCAGCGCTCGTCATGCGTGTTAACCATAGGACGCTTACGCGCATGCAGGAATTGAACCGAGTTACTCGTTCTATTTCAATTTGCGAAAAACCATATCATTACGAGTGTAGTGCAGGCATAAAAATCATATATGTACATCGTTAAAAATATTTTATTTGCATTTTTTTAGTTAGATGGACAATCTTTGTCTTAATTTAATTAAAGTAGTAGTAGTCTTAATTTAATTAAAATAAATATAATAATATTTCATTCGTGAGGAATACAAGCGCAATTATTGTTCTATAATTTGTGCATATTTTTTATCAGTGATCAAGTATTTTGCTTCTCCTCTCCTCGTCCTTTTCTGAATTTATTTCAAAGTAGGACACCTAGTTTTTAGTAGCCTTGCCAGTTTATTTTTTTTCTTGTGTGGTCAATTTTAATCTCGTGTAGATAGCGGTCCATGCCGCCATATGCACCTGAATAAGTTTTTTTATATTCATTATATATCATTATATAATCTATTTGATTTTAATATATATCTCCAGGTGAAATCAATGTATATAAACATATTATAATTTTTTTGTGTACTTGTGCGTAGAAAATGTATTTTTTTATTATAGTGAACCAAATTAACGATTCACAACCGATGGACAAAAAACACTTTAAACACACACAAACCGATCGTATCATTTTTTAAACCACATTCGTTCAAATTTCACTTCAAACTGCACCACACGCCAGTTTTCCAATTTGCTAACTAAAACGCCATTTGCATGGTACACTTTTGCGTTTAACTGTCACAGAATCGGCTTTCTATCACGTGAATGTTATCTATCGATAGTTGTAATTTTAAGTTTTTATTTTAATATTATTATAACGCCTCTTCCTTTCCCTTCCCGTCTCGAGACATAAATCAAACTCTCTACGGTGTAAATTGCAAAAATTGCTGAAAAAATTAATCCAAATTAGAACGTTTTTAATTGATCGCGTTCTTAACGGTCTCTATGCAAATACTGGAGACAAATTTATTCATGAGCAATATTTATAAAGTGTGTGTAATGCGGCATTGCCGTACCATGACGATTCGGATTATTCTGGCGTTTGCCCAAATTCCTGTCGAGCTATAGTCGGAAAAAATAAATTGTTTAGATATGAATTACTGTATATATGGTAACAATACAAGGCACATGACACTATATGAAATATCAAGTCGACCCCTTGTCTGGGTCACCACTTTGATAGCGAATTCATATTCAAATAAAATCTGACTTAAATAATTATCCCGATGCGTGGTGATAACCTTACAAATTATATAAGTATATACGAGGTGTGATAAATAAATAGTGACAATTTTAATATTATTTTCCCCCTTAAAATTAGTTTTGGGAAGATTGAAAATATCTGCCTAAAATACCTAATTGACTTTTTTGCGCCCTTCGCAAAAAATCTTAAATAAAAGCTCTTACTTTAAAATTTATAGAAAACTTTTTAACTTGAGGAGTGATTCATATAAAATAAAATATATTGCGGAATATCTATCATTCTTCCATTTTGATTAGAACGTCATTGTTACATTGATTTATAGCCGACAGGACATCACAATTGTAGATATAATAAATTACAGCAGAAAAAGTACGTAATTGTGATCTTCTATCGCAAGCGATTATTTTAACAGACGTTTTTCTTCTTCTATGAAGAACGATTAAAAGTAACCGGTTTTATTTACCGCCTCGATGACGGTAAACGATGTTAAAATGTGCTTTCTGTGAAAAATATAAATGGTAACAGTGGGGGATCTTCTTTTTCTCATTCAAAAAGTTGAAAGGAAGTAATCATTTTTGGGTAAAACTAATTGTAAAAATAACACTTGAAATATTGGATCCATTTCAGATCTAATGCAGTTAGAAGATTAATTATGTTTTTTTACTGCTTAAAATATCGATTATTCTCATAAAGCAATAAATTTTCATATGACAAGGACACGATACCACTCAATTAAACTTCTGTCAGTATAATTCAAACCTTTGTCCAATTATTTTTTATCTTAGAAGCTTCGTTTTAATTTAGGTAGACACTGTGGTAAGATTTTTAATGGCAGGATGCTGAATGTTAAAACGATATAATACATAAAATTACATACATTCAAAACACTCTTAACCTTGAATCATCTTTAAGTGTTTACTTAATCATCTTTCTTCGCATGATTCATTAATGTTTTAATTGCTCTTCTTCATAAACAACACTCGAGATAATTTGCAGTAATGTCCAAACATTGTAACTCTAAATTCTCATTGAATCCAAGGTTATATTAAATTGGGAAGTCGCTCTTGGTCTTGATTACTCTCTACCCACTTATACCTCATCCATACATCGAAATATCGACTTCGAAATTAGTTTCTTTGATTTTTTACTTTGGTTGACAGCGGGTGATTAATGCGTGACGTTTTATTATCCCTCCTATTTCGTAGATTGTATTATTTCATTTTATTATCTTCATGATAATGAGAAAATCAATACCATTTTTTTTGAGTCATACTTAAAAAGCAATCAAAATGCGAAAGTGCTACTTTTATTTTCATTTACGTATATATGTATATGTCAACAAGCACTTTAAATAAATTTCTTACCATATACATATGAGATCATTGAGAGTTTAAAGTATGGCACGTTCTTAATATGTACATTATAAATCAAATAACTTTTCATCGGTTTTGAAAATGACCTCTACATAATGTCTTTTAACTCGAATAAGATCATAAACGTGAATCTCTTATGTAGCTAATTTTCGGTTGAAATTATATTTTTTATGCATATTGGAACTAAAGTAGCTTATTATTTAAAATAATATACCTAATATCACATTGTTGTCGGGACACGGATTTTTCCGTTTTTGCGGAACTGCTGCTGGATCGCGGGACACGTAAAAATCCGTTTTTTGCAATCTGTTACTAGAAGTCGGCTCACGTGTTTATCCGTGTAATTTGAACTGCATTTTTTTTTGTTGCCAGCAGCTAAATGTCACTGCTTTGATATTTAATAAAGACATTATTTTTTTCGTCGTCGCATTTATTACAGTTCCACCAAATGTATTGTACTAATTTTGATATTGAATTTTTATACCGTACAAAAATTACGTAAAAGTTAAATAACGAACTATAAAAAAATCCTGTTGTCCCAAATATCTTCCATTATGTTCAATTCTATTCAAGATGCTTCGAGGAATAACTTTCTACCAGATGTAAAAGAAGGGATGGTCGGGAGTGAGAAAACAAAGCAAATTCCAATGAAACTTGACCTGGGGTAGATAACAAGCAACGGTCATTACGACATCTGTGACTTGTTATAAAAAAAAATACAGCATTACAGTTACGGGTAAATGTTCGGTCGTTCGGCTATCTCTAAAAAATAGTTTAACACCCCGAATTGTTTCACTCTATGAAAATAAATCTGACGATGAATTTTGTGTGGATAATTTATCTGATTATTGATGATTGGACCAAAAGGGTGGCTATGTACCTTTTGACATACCTCTACACAGAGGTACGTGTTTTGAGAGATATCATACGTTGAACAACTATTCATAAAAACAAATTGTGACATATTTTAGTTTTATTTAGTGTTTAATTCGATTTTTTATGACATACATTTTTATAATACTTTTATGTGCAAAATAAACGCAAGTTTCCAGTGAATATAAAACTGTCATCCTCCGTGTCTCTTCTTCGTTTGATAGTACTGTTTATAGTAAGTCTGTGTTTAAAATTTCATAATTTTATATTGTATAGTATAAAAGTTATGGCGAGTTTCCGAAAAAAAATTCGGAAATTCTTCGTTTCCGAAAAATTAATATCAATAATAATAATAAAAAAAATATAACGTTTCAGCTGTCGAGGAGCTGCATGGCTCATGTAAAGCACTCACGTACTGAAAAGAATAAGGGACGTGATCGCGACTCTCTGACTCATCGTTTAAAATTGCAAATATTTCATAAACGATAAGTACTTTCTAATGCATGTTCCGATGCAAGAATAATTTCTTTTCACCCCTATGACCCATTGAAACCCGCTCTCGCACCGCTACTTTGCGACTCCTGCGGATCGGAAGAAGCACCATCTTCTTCACTCTGTCCACGCGTCGAGCCGGAAATCCTCGCCATATTCGCCATCAAAGAACTGTCTATTTTCGATGACCGACGGACAGTCATCGACCCAGACGGGGGCGCCCGCCGCTACGGGCGGCGCTCGCACACTCGTCGCTATCAAAAACGCACACAGAGCACAGGGGGGGATTCGGAAGCTCGGCGGAAGCGCGGCCGCGTCAGGCCAGTATCCACCGCGCCTCGACCGAGTGCAGTCGACCGCTCGACTCGACAGAGCCGCACTTGCCCCGGGCGGCCCGCGCGGCTAAGTTTTTCCACTGAGTGCTCTTTACTGGATTTTTGGATTTTACTACTGGAAGCTGTGACAGATTAGAGCTTTGCCAGTTAACAGCAGGTGAGCACCGTAGCCCAGGGCGACCCGGCTTCGGGGGGCGATATTTTCTATGTGTTCTCGTGGATTATCTATAATTATCATCACACTCTTCAAAGACCCATATTTTATGAACAGCTTACCCCTAGTGCGTCCCACACGGGAAAAAATACATAGTCAAATTATACATTTAGATCACGCATTTTTTTAAAACTCGTACCATAATGCTTTTACAGCACCCAACGCGCGCATTTTTGTTTTTGAAATGTTTTAAAAAACAGATCATAAACGAATGTATCAGAGAATATTTTATTCATAATATTTTTTTCACAAGTGCCTGATAAGCTCTGCCACATAACGCAAACCATATATACAACGGTAGTTGTGCAGCCGCGTAAAATTGCTTCTTTATGATTATGGAGTATATACAAAATAGATAAAAAATAGTTTTAGCTATACATGTTGATGTGACTTAAAAAATTCGAATGACAGTAAAAAATATATATTATTTACTTAAAATCGTGATTTAACAGGTTGCCCCAATGCGTCACGATTATTAATTATCTCCAGAAGTACATATTTTAAATGTGTCATTAGTCTATATAGTCCAAAAATTTAAATCATATATGAACATCGAGAAAAATAAGCAATGCGTTTCTATTTTACAAAATTAAATATAAAAAATTAGGGCTGTTTTTGCACAATTAAATTTAAAATTATCATTACGTGATCGACCAATTTATCAATGTCACTTTTTCAACAAATCTGATACGTATGATAAAAGTAAAAGTAACATTATTTATTGCTTGTCTGAATATATATCGTAGTTAATCTTTATTTAATGAACATTGTTAAATTGAAAAAGTTTTCTAATTAATATTTTTAAAACTTGAAACGTCTTTCTGAATCAATGCAATGTTTCTTAATATTTTCTTGCTATGAATATAAATTAAATTAGTAAGTGAGCTGATTAAATATCCATTTTATTAATTTAGATTTAAACATTGAAATATAAATATATAAAATAAAATTAATTTTAATAATGAGAATTTTATTTATATATTTAATAAAAATATTTTAATATGTATGATTCCAGATATTGCAATAAATATTAAAAAATAGTTCCACTAGCAAAAAGCAGGGCTTTGAACTTTTTAATATACTAGTATATTATTTTATAAATGTCTATAAAACAATTTTAAAAACACACCCCAGGATATACGACTATTTTAAAAAAAAAATGTTTTAATTTAAAAGAGGTCATTTTATCATTGAGACAATTTTTGAAAAATCATTTTTTTTAATGAAAATTTGCTTATTAATGTTACTAAGTATTCGTCGATCTTCTATTTATTATCGAATATGTTTAAAATATTGTTAAATACCGTTATTGTACAACGGTGCGATACGCTAGAGTTAAATTTTACTGTCCATAAATAACGACTCAATAAAGAAATATTTTCAATCAACCAACTTTATCCAATTTGCATGCCATTTTTTGCCAGTTAATTAATTAGTCAACTCGATACCATTATCATTTTAGTTAAAGCGACGCAGAAACTCTTAAATTAATTAATTAATTAATCTGATACGTCGCGAGGCTGTAAATTAAAAAGAAATTCAAACATGTGTTGTGTATATGCATTATCACGTTTATTAGAGCGTATCGCTTTTTAAAAAAAGAACCAACTATATTTTATATTACAATATTATGTGTTCCGTCGCAGATGAGAAGATCCATCGGATGCTGCGAAATAAATCTCATTCGATAAGAGTTTAACGCAATTTTATTAACCTCTATTTAATCTTTTATACTGTACACTCCACCTAATAAGGGTATGAGTCATTGAGTCTAGACGCTTCAAGTGATTTCTCCATTGTGCTTCGAAATTGGAAGTTTTCCTCTCGGAATCGATTCGCGTCGCCTTCTTAATGACGACCTCCGCAGTCTTGTCTTTATTTTATTTGAGTCTTTTTTATATTTTTCAACCATCAAACCGTGTCAAAGCCTTCTTGCTTCACGGACTTTCACGGTGCTGCACCGCTGCTCCAACTTTTCGGATTGGTCGCGTCATGGAAGTGAAGTGAAACGTGACAAATCTGGGAAACCGATCGATGTGATGTGCCGTACCTGTGCGGCAATTAAGTGCATTCTTCTTATTCTTCCGAGATGTCTAAAGGAACAAGCAGAAACGGCGTGTGGGCAGAATCAGAAAATTGAATCTGCGAGGTTGTGATTTATCCCTGAACCTGAACGCGTCGCCCACGTATCTTTGGGGAGTGAGTGTAAAATTTGTGGTTTAGTGGTTGTAAGATAACCGGCGGTGTTGTATTTCGTCTGATTTGTACTTTTTGTGGTACAAAGTATTGAATTGTTGGATCTCGCGAAAATGTGAAGGTGAATCTCACATCGCTGCCGAAACGTTATTATTTTTTTATATTGATACATCAATTTTTATAGTTTAACCACGAAACTATGTCTTCACTCAGACTATTTTTAAATCTGATTGATTAACCTTGAACTTCTTTAGATGCGTCAGTGCTATTCAACCCTGTTTTCATTTTTTGTTCTGCGGTTTGCCGTCATAAAATTTTATATGCATTTTTATTTAATTATTATATGAATATGATCAGATGAGAGCTTGTATTTTTATTTAGAATATCAGTATTGATTAAAAACTTACTGTATAAGTAATGGATTGATAGTATTTTTATTATATAAGATAACACCTTATATGTCTTGTAATATTTATAAAAAAATATATTTTTGTATTATATAAAAATACTGATCATTTAAATATTTATTAGATCAGTGGCATAGCTATAAATTTGTAATTAAACTTTTTTCTACGTATATATTTTATGCGAGGCACATTAACAAGATTGATTGATAATTGAAAATATTTTATAGACATTCTATTTTTTTTAATCGGAAAAAAGTGTTCTAAAAACAGCTACATAAGATTGCATTAAACATAATAATACTAAGCTAGATTCAATTTAGTCTAAAAGTTGCACAAAATAGTAGCAGTTGAGATGAAAAATTCTTGAATTAAGTTTAGATGTGTAAAAATAATTTGCTATTATTTTATTATTGACTAAAATTGTGTTCAACAAAATCTAACCTAACTGTTCTGATTAATTTGAGCGATGCTTGTTGTAAATGTTATGCCCCAAGCCGAGCGGCAATCTCCCACCCGGTCGTCCTTATACTACTGGCTTCCGTACTGTCCTGACGCATATTATTACATAGAAGTAAAATATAACAACTGTCTTTAGAGCCTCTATAAAAGTCGCAGAAAAAGGAAATATACGCTGACTTCTCTTTGAGGAAAATACTTAAACACTAAAGTGACTCTAATGTTGTAACATAAGCGCATTAACAATAATATAACATTATTGCTAAGCGTACAATAAAACACTTACGTTACGTAGGCTCACCAGTCTACGCAGTACGAAAGCCAGTAGTATAAAGATGACTGAGCGGAAGTTTCCCGCACGGCTTCATATGAGATTGCCATTATTATATTAATAACTATTTATACATAGCTTAAAACACAAGATGTTTCCATACAGCTTTTTGACTATTTTTTGTTTATTATCTGATGGATATGAACCTGAAGATTTAAAACCTAACTATAACAGTGTGCTGTTGTGAATCACAGTAGCTACTTAAATTTAACATAAATGTAAATCAGCTGTTGAAACATAATAAGCGTTAACACAATGCGTCACAGAGTAACTTCAATCGCTGAATGTTTTAATTATTTTTATCAATATAAACTCTTAAATATAATATTGTAGTTAATCTGTTTTTTTACAATAACGTAAGCCCAATGCGTCACAGTGTATGTAAAAATAAATTAGTTTCATTTTTTAAACTAGTCAAATTAAGTGCTTAGCAAAAACAATCCTAACTTAACGATGTAATGAACGCTGTAGTAACAAGCGTTACCCCAATGCGTCACAGTGGGGACACAAACAAAAATAAACCTAACTAAACATAATTGTGAATTGTGTTTCTCTGCTATAAACTATTTATACATAGTATCAATCATTTCATGTTTCTAAAAAGTTTGCACTATTTTTTATATATAGTAATCGTGATGAATTTAAACTCTTTGTTAATATTTTATATTTTAATCTTGAATAAATTATTCCATTTAAGTATACTTACAGCATTGAATACTGTGTTCACAAATTTAGATTTCACACAAAAAAACACGTTTAACTGTGTATTTATTGCAATGTATTTATTTAGTTTTTTAGCTAAAAATTATTACTAAAATAATTTTTAAAATCGGATTCCTTTTCTCCATCTCCTTTATGTTTCTAAGTAATAAATACAAATCATTTTTATAATACCCTTTTCTCGTCACTATCTATCGGCCTTTCTACGCATATTCATTAATCCCTAACTTATCTTAATGGAAGTTTTGCCACTAATATCTGGCCCTGAAATTGTATAAAAGATTTTTTATATTTTTTTCTTATATTTCTATGCGATCCATAGTTTGCCGTTCACTGATTTTACCATTATTAATACAAAAAAATCAAATTTTACTAATCAAAAGCTATGATTTTGGCGAACAGATGGTAATTGGAGGTAATGAGACATCGATTGGATCGCTCCAGTAGTATTTATTAAGGTTATTTGTAATGTTTATTGAATGTTATGAATGAGATCGGCAGACGAGGCGCCGCCGGTCGTTGTACTTCCTTTGTGGACAACCAAAAAATATATTTCTTGCCAGAGTGCTGCCTATATTGTGCCCAAATAAATTGTCTTTCACATTGTTTTGGGAAATAAAACATGAACATGATTTACTTGAAAAAAATTATAAAGCAGAAAATGAAATATAATCATAGTTAAAATATTTTAATTTTAATAAACCACGAATTTCAGAAATCATCGTAACATGATCTTTATGTTTTTTATCTTATCATGATTTTTATCTAACACCTATTTCTGATTTCTTAAAACACTTCAAGTTCATTAATAAGATGGCAATGAATAAATTGCTGATATGTTTTAATTATTGCTATAATCTTTCATTAAAGATTTGAATTAGATTATCTTATGTTTTACTTGTAAACAAAACTAACCCATTGTTTCGTATATTTATTATTAACTTGCACAGATTAGAACTAGTTCCTGTGAATATCTTTGAAATGTTGTATATATTGTAGATTTGTATAAAATAATCCTAGATACAGTGTTTATAATATAATTCAGTTACTACAAACATGACCTTCCAAAGTCCTCGAAAGTTGGTGACACTCAAGGGTCGATGTCTCTCTCCTTTTAGCATCTGTTTTTTCGAAGTCTCCATCTTCACACCCATTAAGCATTAAACAAATCAGTCGTTGGGTGCACATTGCATTCAAACAGCACGCGTGCGTCATTGACAGGATACGATGTGTATTCTCTCACAGATTGGAGCTCAGCATGGGCCGATGGACATGTGTTTCTTTTCTTATTGTTTCACAGTCCTCTGTCGTGCCTACGTAAATTCCTGCTTCCACCACTCCGTGGGAAGCGGAGAAGAACGCTAATTGCTAGCGGTGTAATCGTCGCAATACTCCCAGACGGTATTAAGATAGCGCTTAGTCCCCTGAGATGTAGACACGGTCTACTGCTTCAAGATTGTTGCTAACGTAATCCGCGTTTATACATAATAATACAGTTATTGAAAAGATGGAAAAAACAAATACGACTGATTTTGTAACTGTATATCACATAGTGGCATATTTTTAGGAGGCAACTAAAAATACACAAGATCTCTTATTAAAAAAAAGAGATCGTCCTCATCTGCAAAATACTACGTTATGGCAGCCACATTTTACTTGCTATATAAACGTGCTTTTTGGGGCTTAGAAACTTTGCCAGAAGTTTTGGGTTTCTTGGATGGCGGTGCACTAATATTGTTTTTTTTTTATACAAAAATCATGATCTCATTAATTGCTAAAAATATTTTTAGCGCGATCATAGAATATGCTTATAGCCCCTACTATTTCTTAAACCTAGATTCGTAATATGTATTGCATTAAAATGATCCCTTAAACATTTACCACAAATTTAAAATTACCTGTACGTACCAAATAAAAAGAAGTCAACATTTGGCCAACGTGCGCCACCGTCTTTGGTTTTTGGAAGGTGGTGAACCCATATTATTTCACTATTTCGACTGTTATTGCGTCAGACATATTGTGGCAATGTCATGTCTTATCGGTAACCGCAAGTCGTTTTATATAAATATCAGGACCGCAACCATTGCTTAAAAAATTTAAGCCTATTCATAAAACATAGTGATAATTAATGGTAACATTTGCAGGCTTTTCACTAAGATATTCAGCTACTACTTATATGTTCTTATATCCCAGCGCCTTTCTTTTAGGAGCTTAATGAAATGATTCGCCGAGTTCTCGCAGAAAGTTGTATGTCGCTAAGCATTTCTTCAAACTACTAAAGAGTACTGTCGACAATTCTCGAGAAATTCCAGTATTGGGTTCCAGAACATCTTCGAGAATCACGATCGCGTCCTCTTTTGACACCGTTGGTGCTAAGACGTCCGCACTTGTCGACTTTCTTATGGCTGTCGCCATCCGGCACTTACACGTTGATCTGTTCAATGTCAGCTATGAGGAGCTGGTCCCGTTCGTTTAATGTAATTTTAATGTTTTGTGATTTTTTAAATGGTAAACATATTGTACTTTTTACAAAATGTTTTTTAGATTATTTAAATTAAATTAAGACTAACGTAACCTAACAGGTTACCCCAATACGTCACGATGGTCGGAAGCGATATATTGTATTATTTCGATAATTAAATTATTATTTTAATTATTGAAATAATACAACGTATTGTTTTCGACCATCCTGACGCATTGGGGTTAGGTTACGTTAGTCTTAATTTAATTTAAATAATAAAAAAAAAAACATTTTGTAAAAAGTACAATATGTTTGCTATTTAAATAAAAATAAAAAATAGTGTTAATCTCTTTTTGCGCAGATATTTGATAACTTTTTCTTTTGAAAATAATCGACTTACACTACTTTGTCACAGTATGACTATTATTTAGTGGATTTTATTGAAAACTGTAATTATGTTCGCATGAAAGCCACATCATTTCAGTGCTGAGATATGAAATAATTTTTTAGCATCAAAGCAAACATCAGAAAAAATATCACTGTAGATTGAATAATTCAGTATAATGCGGTTTGTTCCTTAAGAATAATATATTAAAAATTCTGCATTTCATTTCAGTAGCAGCAGATAATATGTTTCTAATGTAAAATTCTGACTTAATAGACTGCAACAAAAAAGTATTCAAACTAAGGTTTAATTCACACATAAGCGAATTCAATAAAATACATTTTATTAATGTGGTTTTGACTTATCTAATTCTTGTGGATGTTGACAGTCTTATATTTTAAATGCGGTTTTATGGTTTGACGAAATTTAAACTTAAAATGCAGATTATGATATTAAATAAGTAGGTGGTTTCAAATATAGAGTATAGATGTGCCTCAAATGCTTATCTATTGTATTAACTTCCTGTGAAGATTTCGAGGAACTTGACCCACGTCACGAGATCCCATCATCGTAATACACCGTAAAAATTGAAACACGCGTGCACTTTGTCACAACACAGTTCGGGTCGAAGCGATCTCCATAAATTATGCTAAACGTCCGTCTGGCTTAGGCTGGAGACGCAGCCAATGATACATTGTATGAGCCCATGGAATGTTTTTAAACCTCGCTTCGAATGCATGTATTCGTTGATAAAAATTCACGGTGGTGCGGTGGTGTGGCCAGACAGAAATTCTGATGCCTTGGCTTTGAAGTGTCCTTCTGGCGACGTGGGCGGATAAATCAACGACTGGCGGCATTTTTTATTTAAATCTTTGTGGTGGAAGTCGAATGATCCAGTTTTTGACCAAGAAAATGATAAAATAAGTCATGGAGGTACGGATTGACTAAAATGCGACAACATATAAATTTATTATATTTATTTTATAGGGCAAGTGAAGGCATGTTAAGGTGCATGAATGATATTCCTTAAACCTTTCACCGCGGATGACACCTATAGAAGTCATCAAGAAAATCGCCAGTATGCATTGGGCACCTAAAGGTGTCATGAACACATGAATTTTTGTATGTTTTTAATAATACTTTAATTTATATAAATAATATTCAACTAATTTATAGCATAAAAAGGTGCTCCCTCACATATTAGCAAATTTCGAAACGGTAAGAAAAACTATAGAAAGGGTTAAAATATGCATGTCATATATTAAGATTAAATGTAAATTAATTAATATCTTAATAATTCTCTCAAAGTTTAACAAGACAAACAAATATTTTTTACTCCTCCTCTAGCAATGTTCGTCATACAAAACAATAAAATATTTCTACAAGATTTTATATAAAATATATATTTTTGAAAACTTTGGTTAAGTTAGGAAAACTTTAATTTCTCCCTGAACCCAATTTAGGCATATAATACCTGTTTTTTTGTCATATATGTATTTTATTTTTTAACTATATTTTTGTAATTATGTAATAAAATATTTTAATTATATTGTAATGAATTTTTAGCCAATTTTTACAGTACAAGATAATAACTGAAAAAAAATATTTTAGTACATTTCTTTATAAAAAAACACATTGTTACTGCCGAAATTCCAGAAATTATTTGTATTTTCGAATTAATTTTGTGCAGCTGTGTACTTTCTTAATGTATTGTATTGATTTTTTTAGCATTTTCTAAATAATGCTGTGGCGGCGTTCTGACAGTTCTCATTGTTGCCACACCACCGCTCAACTTGTGAAGTGGGTGGTTTTTAAACAATTGGCTAAATATACATTCTTTTCTTTTCCCTCACCATGACAACGGTCTAACACCCCGGTTCCTCGCCAGCTCTCTAAAAAAGATCGTTTATTTAAGAATACCTGTTTGTGTTTTCGACCGCAAATATATTAAAAATTAAACATAATTTAGTTTTAAACACTCAATGCTCAATTATTATTTAAATACAAATATATAATCTTGAAATTTACCAACACCATATTTTCTATATAAAAAGTGAATATAATTCAAAAATATTTTTTGAATTATATTCACTAGGTTTTTCAAGAAACGATTTATTTGTGACAGTTACCATAGTGATTTTTCTTCGACTGTTTATTGTTCAATTTGGGTGATTTCTAAATTTTAAATCGTTGTTAAACTTAATATTATATTCTTCATTAATTGTTGGAATTAATTAGTGGGGATATGTCCTTCAACCATCCTTAGCTCGTGTAACTGCATCCCGCACAGTTAAACGTCGAAAATACATACGATTGCACTATGTATTATAAAAAATATTTTTTCTCGACTGTGCTAAGGCGAAACCGCATATATCGAGGTATTTATAACTATCGTATGATTAAACTTTATTCGTTTTAATAAATCAGAAATATTTGCCAAGAATCTGATACATCGTGCTTCGTACATTCTAGTATATTAATATGTACATTTATATATAAATTATAATATTTTGCCACAGTAATGAAATTGCTTTTTTTACAATATTAGTTACAGTTGTATTATATTTTTATTTAAGATTTTGGTAAAAAAAATGCTATGTTAAAGTATTCACAATAAATTTTAAACTACATTTTTATATAATCTTACATAATAAATATTATATGCAAATTATTTATAATATTTATTATATTAGATATGATAAAAATGTAAGTTAGTATCATAGTTTGTAATTTTATAATCAAAATTATCTGTAAAGGATTTTTAAAAAAAATTGTTTTAGTATTATTTCATAAAATTTTTATTTTTATTGTAGTTACATAAATCTGTTATTGTAAAAAAATAATAAAGTCAATTTTATCATTTTTTTTGGCTACTTTTTATATGTAGCTATACATCACTATATATGTATGTCACAAAAAAGGCGCAGTATTTTTTTTACAAATGTATCATTTTTGCTGTTGTAATGAGATAAATAATCTATAGCTATACTAATTTTTTTATTAAAATCGAATTTTTTCATGTTAGAATGTAATTATATTATTTATATCGCTCAAATTTAAACTAATTATTTCACTACATATCAATGTGAAGTTAAGCGCTGATTTTAAATCCATATAGTACATTTTATCGTTAACATTATATAAAATCAATTATATTAACAACAGTAAACTATGTCAGATTATCAAACAGACGTTATTATAACATTACTGTAAAAAATATTATCATTTTAAATCCCAGCGATTTTTTTCATATAGCGTAGTTCGTAACGTCTCAGACTAATAACTATGAGGTTACTGGTTCGAGCCCCGGCAGCAGGACTCGAATTTTTATTTTAAAAAAATGCGCAATTATTAAAAAACCGGCCCCAGCTACAGTGACATCTATTGATTATAAATTATATTACACATAATAATTTGTAATTATTAATATAGATGTCAACGATTCCCATACTTTCAGTCTGGTGGTTAATACTTACTCAATTGGTACAGATTTACCCCGTTGTAACGCATTGGGCTTACGCCTGTCAGGTTACAATTTAATAAAATAAATTAACATTATGCTAGTTAAGCCTACTGAAGCCACCAATTTTATTTTTTATTTTATTATTTATTCATTTATTACAAATCCGACTAAAATATTTTGCCTGCTTTTTTCAATGCTTCGTGTCATACGTTGTTATTCTGAGGGTCTGAATTCTGACTCTTTTCAGAAGGCTTAAATGAGGGTTTCATGTATTTTAATTAAACTCTTAATAACTATAGTTTCCAGGTTTATTAATAAAACTGATTGAGATGATGTACAATACTTATTATTGGTACGAGCTAGCTGCAACCTTAGTACAGATCGATATTATCAGTGTCCGGACGGACCGTATGGTGCGGAAGATTAAACCAAAAAAAGTAAAAAGGAATTATTTTGAAAATAGCTGCGCAGTGTTTGGATCAAAGGTCAAACCTTAAATATTTTTGATCAAAGGTTAAAGATAAGGTTAAACCTTAAATATACATTACTTCTCTGTTTGTATCATATGTTAATTATACATTTTGTTTTAAAATAACTTTCAATATCTCTAGCTTCCAGGCTTACTGATTAAACTTATTGAGATGATATAAAATAATTATTATTGGTACATGTTAGCTGCGACGAGTGCAGATCGATATTATCAGTATCCGGACGGACCGTATGGTGCGGAATTTTAAACCAAAAAAAGTAAAAAGTAATTATTTTCGAAAATAACTGCGCAGTGTTTGGATCGTTCCCTAAATTACGAGTAAGTGACTAACTTTTATTTTCTCAAAATCATATCAACGAATTTTCTTAGAGATATTTTTAATAACCACCATTTTATAATCAGGTAATAAATTAAATAAATAAATATACTTTTATGAGTTTCTTAGTAAAAGCAAAAGTGTAAAAATATTCCAAAAAATATTTTGAATTATCAGATCGAAAAAAATATATGGTGTAGTTAATATGAGGATAGAAATTACTTTTTAGATTAGTTATATTCACTTTGTGGCAAAATCATATAGTACATTGTAATCAATAAATGTTTTATTACCATATCTTTAATCACGGTTGAGCTATATAATTATTTAAAGCTGCAGTATTCAGCAATAAATAACTTAAATAGCTGTAGAGATAACACTTAACCAATATAGGATATCTATATATAAGCCTCTTTCCAGAATTTTAAATAACTTCCAGCACCGAAATATTATCACATCTCAACACTAACACTTTCAAGCTCAACGCCAATGCACTCTGGAAGTACATTTGGTCCATAAATCAGCTCCGATCGTGTACAGACTATTACCTCTCAGAGCGTGTTTCGGTAGATTCGTGTTTCTCGCGTTTGGCCCACTGCGATTCCGCGGTAATTGGTCCATGTTTTTTTTGTTTTGTGAAGCCGCGGTCATTGTGTCCGAGCCGTGATCGTCCATGTGCCATGATGGAGAATCGTGTCGTAATGGGCATGCTTATTGCCCACGTTCCAGTGTGGAAATAATATGTAGAAAGCGGACAGCCCCGGTTTTCCGAACGGGTGCACACCGAGTGAAACCGCCAAGCCGGTAGCTCTGCACACTGACCATTCCTACGTGATCCCAATCAGCTGCTTACTGCCATTTGGCGTCATCAGATGATTGACTGATAACATTCCATGCTTCTAAGCACAACAATCTTCAAAAACGTATAATATCCTCTTAACGATTGCCGAAGTCCAACGTGTCTTTTAATCCCTCCCCCCCTGGCCAATGCTGACGATCTGGGGGCGGAACCAGACTCTTTAATTTTGTCCAATACTAATATTATGTGTTAAAAGCGTAGCGGTAGGTTCTAAATTGATAACTGTTATATTAAATGTGCATTTTAATGCTGCTGTGTTTGCTACCTGTTCGGTAAAGATACTCATAATTGCTCTTTGTTTGTTTTGATGTTGATATTTTCTCAATCTTAGTAAATCCGGCAGATATTTATTTATTAGTTCTATATTAGTACCATACATTAAGAAAGTACACAGGTGCACAAAATTAATTTTGAAATATAAATAATTTCTGGAATTTCGGCAGTAACAATATATTTTTTTCTTTATTGACCTGTTTGTCGTCTTTTAGTTTTATTCATTGTTAATATAAGTAACATAAAGATAAGCAGATAAATTACGCAAAACATATTACATAATATTTGAATAGCAACTCAGTATTATTCTCGTCATTTTTTTTTCTTTTCTTCAAATGTTATTTCCATTGCTTATTTCTAAAGAGTCTTGTAAACATAAGTTCAATACAAAAATAATTGTAATAATTTTGCTGCTACGTATAAGTCTTTAAAAAAGCAATCGTAAAGGAATATATAAAAATGGTAATTTAAAACAGTTGTTAAATTTTAAACTATCTAAAACGTCTTGACCTCTTTTGCTATACATTGATGCACTTGCCATGAATTACCACTTCAATATAAACGTATTATCCAGAACGACCGTTTGAATAGACAGAGTCACGGTTGGACACAATCAAATCATAAGTTCTTCCAAGAAGTTTGATCGAATTGCTGCTTTCATTGAATCTCTACCGAGAATCGGAACACAATGGAGAATATAAATGTTTTTGTGTATAGAAAATGCCTCTAAAACTTGACCTTTTGCCACCTTTCCAATCTATGGCGATCCTAGATTAATTGATGACCTGTCTTTTTAACCCAATGTATCATGCTTACAGTCTTCGATACCGAGTGTAGGCGTTCGACTGCCATTGCTACGAACAACAGTTAACACAAAGGGCTACACACCCGGCGCCGTCGAATATTACGATATCGATCAAATAACCGAGGGAACAATGTAACTGGCAATTATGGTAGAAGGGACGGCGAGGGTGTTGCAGTTTGATTGACTCGAAACAATGGCCGCCACAAACACACAGTATATAATTAGCGTTTGTCTATTTCCATTTGATGGTTTTTGGTCCTTGGTGATCTTGTCATCTGTTTAGCGAACTGGAGAGTCGATAAGGTTTTTGATAGATGAATCATCACTAATAATAATTCATTAATTTCTTGAATGAATAAGTCTTTGTATAATACTATCTGTAAGAAGACCTTTTCCTATGTCACATTTCTGCTAAACAAAAATATCCATGTAAGTTTATTTTAGAAGCTCTTGAATATGATTTTTTGAGTAACTGAAGATTTTTTAACATAAATCTTACATTTGAAGGTACTGAGTTTTTTGTCTCATTTTCCAAAATCAAGCATAACATTTTTCTGTTAAAAAAAGTAAAAAAATTACATTACATTTTATTTGTTAATTATGTACTAAGCATATCTGAATTTACTGTATTTATTTGTCACTTTCTAGTTTTAAAGTAATTGAAAGTGCAAGATTTAACTATTACGTAAAAATATTACACATAGTATATTTTCAAAATAAATAAATATTTTATTGATTTACTCAGTTGGTACAGATTTACCCCGTTGTAACGCATTGGGCTTGCGCCAGTCAAGCTACAATGGAAGATTTGATAAAAATAAATTTAAGAACTTAACTTAAATATAAATTTAAGAATACTTATAGGTATTCATTATATCTGATTGATTTTCTCAGTTGGTATAGATTTTCCCCGTTGTAACGCATTGGGCTCTATGCCTGTCAGGTTACAACGAAAGATTTAATAAAAATAAATTTTAATGCTTACATCATGTCATATAAACCTTTTCGCGTATAGTCTTTTTAAGTCAATATATAATTAAAATGCCTTTATCTACTAGTATAGAATGTATAATGTGCAGAGTACACAATGATTTAGCTGTAGTCGTAGATTTTTTTTTATTATTATTAAAAACGTATTTTATCTACCGCAAAACTTAATTTTGCATTTTGAATATGGTTTGTGCAATAGTAAATACATATATGTATTGGTTTTTGTTTTTGATGTAGTAATGCGACTTTGTATTGATGTCGTTAAGGTCGTATCGAGTTGAACTCTTGGATTCGGGCGTTTGTTCAGCTAGAGTTGATGTAAAAGCTGCTGCCCTTAAGAGTCGACTGGGTTAATTCGGCGTAGCTCCACTCGTTGTTGCTATTCTAAATTGTAGGATGTGGTGTACTAAATCAAGTTCCTAGTATAAGTACTCTTCGGCGCGTTTAACAGCGAAAAATGCCTTGTTTGGTATTTATTTGGCAGTTTCACTACCAGACTTACGCTAAATACCGGCACCTTTTCGCAAATCTTCGCGAATTTTACCTTTTTTATTTAAATTTATGTATTTTTTGATACGGTCCGAATATTTAGTTGAATTTTTCTAAACATGTTAAAAATGTATCAATGCATCAATTTAAGTCATTATTAGGTGGTTCTCAACATGTGGATCGCCGGAAATAAAAATTAATTATTACATTTCCTTATTATTAGATTTTTAAAATGATTATCTTGATTTTAAAATTATAAAAACGAATAACTTTGAAATTTAAATAAAAATATTTTAATTTGAGTCAACTAACGGTTCTCAAACTTTTTTAAATTTTTAAAAACTTTTTTCAAGCACACTTTTTTTTCGTATTGTGATATTTTGTGCAAATGATTATCTACAAAAATGAGAAATGACATTTTTACTAATATGAGTTTACTGATATATAATTCAATTGCAATAAAATATTCACTCACCATTGTAATTCGCTCCATCGTAATGCGAAATCATCCAGGCACATACACAGATATTGTACATTGTCTTTCACGTGTAAATCACTTTTCACAATAACTATTTATATAATGCAAGTTTAAAGTGCACTCACCATTATAAATTTCTCCACACTAATACGGAATATTTCAGGTACACACTTTATCATTATTTAATGTCTTTCCCTTGTAATTCACTTTTCACAATATTTAATTCTAAAATAATACCAATACGAATTATCAAAAAAATAAAATTCAAAATTCCCAAACGTTATTTTTATTATTTACCTAGTAATGTTTCTTCAAATGATACGAGGAGAAACATTCACCAATATGTAAAGCTACTTTACATTCTTTGCACATGTAAAGAGAATCTTTTCTTATTTTATGTGCGATACAAACTATGCATCTTCTTCTTTTACGCTCATTAATAGATGATATCCTGACTAATTGGTGTTGTTTTAAACTGCCTGAAAGCCTTTGAAATGAGGGAGCAGTGGCGAATGTGGATGTCGGTTGTGAATTTTCAGACATTTCTGAAATTGTTGGTGTTTCTGTTTCTGATGTTTTTTCCTCTATCCAATATTTTGCTATTTTCATTAAATAATCATAAAACTTTATATTGCTGTTTGAATTTACACTTCTATACACTGTAAATGCATTGAATAATGCACAGTTAAATAAATACATGGCCACTTTTTTCGTCCATTTTTTAGTTTTACGATATATTGGATAGTACGAAAGGTATTGATCAGCCCGATCTACTCCCTTCATGTATTTATTGTAATCAATTATACAAATTGGTTTTTTTATACGCAGCCCAGTTCTTCTGTCAGTTTTTTCAGTGTTTACAATATTTGTATTATGGATTGTTGATATCATTCGAATATCTCTACTCTTTACTGTTTTCCACAATTGTAATAAAATTTCCCCGTTTCGCTTATATTTACTTTCAAATATTCGTAGTTTAGCCTTTTTTAGAATATCCGGTAAGCCCCACATATTCTTATTTTTTTCTTGTATAATATTTTTAACTTCTTGTTTGTACTTATTCCAAGTTTGAGCACGGTATCTATTTGTTTCTTCTGCAATAATGCGGAACAGGTCATCACCGATAAATTTTTCGGCGATTTCTTCAGGGCGCGTGATATCAACATCAAAAGTTGCTCCCGACAATCCTTCAAATGGCTGGTTATGCCTAGGTGTATCAGTTTCACATCAATCTAATGGAATATCATCATCCTCAGTATCTTCTCCATCGCTAATAGGCATCATTACTCGAGGACGATTTCTTTCATGAACAATCGAACTTGTATCACTATCACTAAAGTTTTCGTTATCACTGGGAATATTTGAATCATTTCCGCGTAATTTTCCTCTACAAAACTATCTTCTGCCATTTATTTATTTGGGTTATAATTATATTTAAATAAAAACTATATTTTTAACACTTTGTTATATAAAATACACTGTATTTATATTTTTATAGACACTATATTTTATAAAGAGGCGTAAGCGTAATATTTTTAAAGAATCACTGCAGCACAAAGTTCCTTTTATTTATTTTATTTTTTTATTATTTTTAGAATATTCACTCGAGTACACGAAAACAAGATGCGATTTACACGACAGCGTTAGCTAAACTGAATTATTATTCATATTTTTTTAAGTGCATCATATTATTTCTTATCTCAAAAGAAATTCCCAATTTCAAAAAAAGAGTCACTTCTGAGAATCACTTCCAGTAAATCGGTGCTATCTCGTGATAGATAAAATTCACTCAATAAAATAAACGGTCGAAATTTCCAAATTACAGGACAGAAAAAATACGATATAATCTCGCTAATCTGTCAATTTAGAAATTCGGGAAACCGGTACTATCTAATAGATTAACTCACAAAAAATGTTAGTGTAATTAAAAAAATGCAAAGTAGAAAGAACAAAATATATTTGATATAAATATATATTTTTTAAACGGATTTTCGAATTTGTATAGATAAACAGTACCTGATTATATTATAAGACACAAGTAAAGAAATACAAAGGCAGCTCAATTATATTTGAACTATATCTTTATTATATATGATTTTGTTGTTAATTTTTACTGATAACACTGGGAAGATATTTTGCATACTTGCAAAACAAAAATACCGTCGGGAATATTTGGGAGCATTTGAAGAAGAGATTGATAAAATCGAAATAACCACTAAAAGAGAGCTAATCGAGAAGGTGATTCGGGAATAGAATCATGCTTTGAACCTTCAAAAATTAAAAAACGTTTATAAAGTAAATTCAGGCACTTATTTAATCTAAAGAAGGACATACAAAATATTTTAAATATAGTCCCGAATTGCATAGTGAAAAATATTTTTATTTTTGTTTTGAATTAAAAAAATATAATTTATGACTTCTCACAATTAAATTAGTTCTTTTTCAATAACTAATGCTATAAAAAATAATAAAATAGCAAAAAAACGAATTTCTGCTTTAAAAATTAAAATATATAAACAAATTATAATATATAGACAAACGTGTCTAATAATAAGGATAGGCACAGTAATTCAATATTTTTTTCAATATCAAATGAAACTTCATACTAATATTTAATTGTTTTCAAAAAAAAATCTTAAAAAATCTCTAAGCATATATTTTTAATTTGATACCGAAATCATAGCTACCGCTCACTCCATATGGCGTGCGCGGTATTTAACGTTCGGCAGGCTCGCACTCCATATGGCGTGAGCGGTCGGTAAAGTGTTAAATGTGCATTTTAATGCTGCTGTGTTTGCTACCTGTTCGGTAAAGATACTCATAATTGCTCTTTGTTTGTTTTGATGTTGATATTTTCTCAATCTTAGTAAATCCGGCAGATATTTATTTATTAGTTCTATATTAGTACCATACATTAAGAAAGTACACAGGTGCACAAAATTAATTTTGAAATATAAATAATTTCTGGAATTTCGGCAGTAACAATATATTTTTTTCTTTATTGACCTGTTTGTCGTCTTTTAGTTTTATTCATTGTTAATATAAGTAACATAAAGATAAGCAGATAAATTACGCAAAACATATTACATAATATTTGAATAGCAACTCAGTATTATTCTCGTCATTTTTTTTTCTTTTCTTCAAATGTTATTTCCATTGCTTATTTCTAAAGAGTCTTGTAAACATAAGTTCAATACAAAAATAATTGTAATAATTTTGCTGCTACGTATAAGTCTTTAAAAAAGCAATCGTAAAGGAATATATAAAAATGGTAATTTAAAACAGTTGTTAAATTTTAAACTATCTAAAACGTCTTGACCTCTTTTGCTATACATTGATGCACTTGCCATGAATTACCACTTCAATATAAACGTATTATCCAGAACGACCGTTTGAATAGACAGAGTCACGGTTGGACACAATCAAATCATAAGTTCTTCCAAGAAGTTTGATCGAATTGCTGCTTTCATTGAATCTCTACCGAGAATCGGAACACAATGGAGAATATAAATGTTTTTGTGTATAGAAAATGCCTCTAAAACTTGACCTTTTGCCACCTTTCCAATCTATGGCGATCCTAGATTAATTGATGACCTGTCTTTTTAACCCAATGTATCATGCTTACAGTCTTCGATACCGAGTGTAGGCGTTCGACTGCCATTGCTACGAACAACAGTTAACACAAAGGGCTACACACCCAGCGCCGTCGAATATTACGATATCGATCAAATAACCGAGGGAACAATGTAACTGGCAATTATGGTAGAAGGGACGGCGAGGGTGTTGCAGTTTGATTGACTCGAAACAATGGCCGCCACAAACACACAGTATATAATTAGCGTTTGTCTATTTCCATTTGATGGTTTTTGGTCCTTGGTGATCTTGTCATCTGTTTAGCGAACTGGAGAGTCGATAAGGTTTTTGATAGATGACTCATCACTAATAATAATTCATTGATTTCTTGAATGAATAAGTCTTTGTATAATACTATCTGTAAGAAGACCTTTTCCTATGTCACATTTCTGCTAAACAAAAATATCCATGTAAGTTTATTTTAGAAGCTCTTGAATATGATTTTTTGAGTAACTGAAGATTTTTTAATATAAATCTTACATTTAAAGGTACTGAGTTTTTTGTCTCATTTTCCAAAATCAAGCATAACATTTTTCTGTTAAAAAAAGGGAAAAAATTACATTACATTTTATTTGTTAATTATTTACTAAGCATATCTGAATATACTGTATTTATTTGTCACTTTCTAGTTTTAAAGTAATTGAAAGTGCAAGATTCAACTATTACGTAAAAATATTACACATAGTATATTTTCAAAATAAATAAATATTTTATTGACTTACTCAGTTGGTACAGATTTACCCCGTTGTAACGCATTGGGCTTACGCCAGTCAAGTTACAATGGAAGATTTAATAAAAATAAATTTAAGAACTTAACTTAAATATAATTTTAAGAATATTTGTAGGTATTCATTATATCTGATTGATTTTCTCAGTTGGTATAGATTTTTCCGTTGTAACGCATTGGGCTTTATGCCTGTCAGGTTACAACGGAAGATTTAATAAAATTAAATTTTAATGTTTACATCATGTCATATAAACCTTTTCGCGTATAATCTTTTTATTTCAATATATAATTAAAATGCCATTATCTACTAGTATAGAATGTATAATGTGCAGAGTACACAATGACTTAGCTGTAGTCGTAGAATTTTTTTTATTATTATTAAAAACGTATTTTATCTACCGCAAAACTTAATTTTGCATTTTGAATATGGTTTGTGCAATAGTAAATACATATATGTATTGGTTTTTGTTTTTGATGTAGTAATGCGACTTTGTATTGATGTCGTTAAGGTCGTATCGAGTATCGAGTTGAACTCTTGGATTCGGGCGTTTGTTCAGCTAGAGTTGATGTAAAAGCTGCTGCCCTTAAGAGTCGATTGGGTTAATTCGGCGTAGCTCCACTCGTTGTTGCTATTCTAAATTGTAGGATGTGGTGTACTAAATCAAGTTCCTAGTATAAGTACTCTTCGGCGCATTTAACAGCGAAAAATGCCTTGTTTGGTATTTATTCGGCAGAAATATTTTACGCGCTCCTTGGCTTGTTAAAGTAAGATTTTACTGCACTTATTAGGAAATTATTATAGGCACCATAAATGGACGCCGTTCGGATACGCATAATGGTTTGTTTCTCACACCATATTTTTATGTTTATATGCGCTCTTTGGCGAGTCTTTCGGTTTCAATAAACGTTAGACTCTTAAGCTTTTAAGTGAAAAAAAAGCGTGGAAGGCGTTGCCCGAATCGGGTGCGGTAAAACACGCAAAGAGCATATTTTTTATGTATATCTTTTAATTGAGTATGTTAGGTTTTTTGTTTTATGTTAATATACCTCAAACCATGTAGAGTAGCATAGCATATACAGAGTCAATTCCAGAATAACTTATAATATATAATCTTACACTATGCCAGATGTATATCGATAAATGCCCAACATTTTACGAATATTAAAGGCGAGCCTAACACGCAACGTGTGATCTCAGTCAATAACCCGACCTTGACTGTAAGCAGACCCATACGTATACTTGCCCTTTAATAATCATCAGTTGAGTTAGCCCCTAATATTCTCAACACCTCATAGTATGACGTGGGATGAATTAAGTGTCCCCATCTGTCCTGCTCTCCCCTACCAATCTTGTCATAGCTCAACTGCCACAGTGATTTAAACTCATCAGTATTAATTAGCATATACCGCGCGCTTTAATAACCATTTGTTCGCGGGCTAATAGCGTCATTGTCCAAAATTTCGCTCGTTCTGACTCACTGCACCCGAGGAGTGTCAACCGGTCTTGGTTTGGGTGCTGTGACTCACCGGGTGCGTGTCGGGCCTTTGTCGGACACCCTCGTTTCACTCTCAAGTCCAGTGGGATATTTCAAAATTTCCTATGTATAGCACACTTTGCATGAACCCACCGCCGTGGAAGTAATAATTCGTGTGATGTCGTGCGGTGGACTGTCGCTGAAAAAAAATGTACACGGTATATCCAAAAACGGAAAGCTGTTCAGTGAGGTGGGGTAGTAGGCTTCGCCATGAATAAAACATTGAGTAATTAGGGTTCGTCCGTTTTGTTGCGTTGGAGTGCGAATCGGGATTTATTTATTGCAGTAAAAATGTATATTAATTGGTTAGTCATGAATCACTATGCTGCTGTTATAATAGTTCAATATATATATTTGTGTGAATTTATAACAAAAGTTTTTTATAGGCCCTGGTGCAAAGTTTCGTTGAAATCTGTGTAATATTTTTTTTACAAATAACGGTAAATAACTTCAGTGACATTCATCATCGTAAAAACCTATGAAACCGTCATCTAAGTATGATTCATCATACGTTTTTATGATAATGATATATGTATGCACATACATATATGTTACACTCTATAGATCTAAATATTTTCAACTTTATTTTTACTTTAATAAAAGGGAATTGTTTGAAATAGAACACTTTTGCTTTAACCACTTAAACGCCAACGACTCACCGGCATCCTTTGATGATTATTTTTTCTTAAATTTTTTTTTTTTAAATAAATTTGGGAATTATTTTTTATTAATTATTAAAGATTATTGTACTAGCTTCATTATTCGGTAAACCAAGTATTTAAATATTTATTTAAAGAATGAGATACAGACGCGTGAAGAGAAATAACAGGTGACTCACTAAAAAGTCGCTGGCGTTTAAAGGGTTAAAGAATATTCATTTTTGACTAAATATCATTATAATTAAGGTTTTTAGTATATATGTATGTACTTTTATAACAAAAAATTATTGCTATGATGAGTCATTGTAGTTCTTTAACATTTATTACTTTGTCGATTTATATTTACAGTTTTTTTTGTTTATAGCGTTCCAAATTTTATAAACAAAATCTTGAATAATTAACAAAACTAGACATGGCAGGCAAATAATTAAATTATTAAGACTCTTTAGTCATAAATTATGTAGCTATAGAATAGCTGTTAAAATAAAGTAATAAATTATCTGCAGCAGTAGATTTTTATATATAAAATTACATAAATATTTTTACAATTTTTACTAGTGATCAAATTTTAACTTTAAGTAATTTAAGCTCTAGCACAATTTTTGTCAGCGTTTAAAATGTTATTACAAATTTTAAATATCTAAAAAAAACTAGGCATGCTAAAAATAAACCGTAGATTTAAATCAGCTTGTAATTTCACATATACATACATCAAATTATTTCGTCTCTATAGTAATATGTAGCCATTTAAAATATGTCAAAATACTAATTGCAGCAGTAGATTATATTAAAATTAACAATTTTTTATGCTTGCACTACTTTCTGAAGTTGTTCGAGCCGAAGTTTAACTGAAGTCGGCTAAGGTCGCCGACTTCCGAGTAGCGGCCACACTGCCACAAATTTCATATGCCGTCTGGGCGACGGACGGCGGGTGGGCTGTCATGTACTGCTGACATATTTGAGCGCGATCGAAAAATGTGCCAAATAATCCCGATTAACTAAATATTAACGACGCATTTTGCCTTGTACTGCGGGTTTTTTATTTTAAAAATACCGATATAAATAATTTGTAGTAAATGTTTGTATTGGAATAAAGTTCAGTGAAGTGTTGCAAATGTTAATGAGATCAGAATAAGGAAAAAATATTAATTAATCGATTATTAATTTCAAGTTCAAAACCACTAGTTAAGGACCGCAGATATACATAACGTCCAACTCATATACAACATGCTACTTGACATTAAACACTGGCCTGTTAACATTTCCCGTGTCGCACGAAGTGACACTTGTTGGATCCCGACTTTGATAGGGTCGCATACCTTGTGTCGCGAATACCGCTATTTTTCGTCTCGGCCATTTTGACGACTGCCATGGCGAGAGAGAAATTGACTGGAATGAAGATGGCATGGCGTGACTCTCTGAGTCACGCCGAGAACAAGGTTGGATATTTCTGTTATAATACATTATATTGCGTGGAGTTCAAATCATCATTAGGAGGCCATTCTATCGGCTGACATTGACTACGTGACAAACAGTTTCGTAGATTTTTTTTTTTATATCATATTGTGTCGTATAAATTAATATAACAAAAATTATTATACCACTTCGGCTATTGATTTAAAAATATATATTGTTTCGTATGAGTTAAGTGCAGTATAGCGTCACAAATGAGGTTTTTACGCATCTTTACTACGAATAACAACACATTAGAACTAA
This sequence comes from Plectrocnemia conspersa, assembly GCF_051122295.1. NCBI lineage: Eukaryota > Metazoa > Arthropoda > Insecta > Trichoptera > Polycentropodidae > Plectrocnemia > Plectrocnemia conspersa. The sequence continues at coordinate 27,973,285 of NW_028277175.1, forward strand.
AATTGCTGAAAAATTGTTTCGAAAAAAACTTGAATTGGGTTTAATCATCTTAGATTATGATTACTACTAATGGGATGAAAATTATCCGAGTACAAAAGCGTGAGTAGGGTGTCAGTTAAAACATTGACTGGTTTGTATTGGGAGGTATTTCTATTGTTGTACTATTTTTAGAATTATTTTTTAACACTATTAATCAAATTCGATGTTAGCAATTTTATTTTTGAATTACTTTTACCAATATTTTTCTTTATGAAAATATGTTAAATAACATGATTTATGATTGATTATCACAAATTAAAATACATAGTAATTAAAATTCGCCTGATTTTCAATTACATGAATATTTGAATAATTGATCGAATATTCGTAAAATATTCATTAAAACTAACGTCTGGTTCTTTTTCTGGTTTATAATATTTAAATAAATACGCATTCGAAAAACATTTGTGAATTTAATTTTCATCGGCCGTGTCTAATATGACCGAAATTCTCAGAATTCGTTTGTTAGACGCAACAAAATTTGGAAAAGGCACACTCATTATAATCGTTTTTTTCCTTTTTTCCTTTTCCTCAAAAACAGATGTGCGTCGCCAGTTAAATTTATTTATTGAATTAAATAGAGTAGTCACTAATTTGATGACTTACAAATAAGGTTCTCAATTGAATATTCAAATTATTCGCCTGATTTTCAACTTAATGAATATTTGAATAATTGCCCGAATATTCTTAGAATTTTGGTTTATACTATCTTCAATGAAAGTCTAATAAATATTGTATTATAATGAATAATTTGTGTACTTGAGCAACGCAATAGTGCCGCTCCAAAATCCATTATCCTTTATGCGCCTTTTTTGTTTGGAAATGCGAAACAATGAAGCGCTTCTTCTTAACAAAAAAAATATTTCACGTCTTCAAAAAACTGCTGTTTTGGTTGTGTCTACTATGGCCGAAATTCGCAGAATTCGTTCGTTAAACAAAAATATTGGAAAGGTCCACTCTTTATTATCGCTTAACGCTTATCTCAAAAACAGGCGTGCGTCTCAATTTTTTGTGAAGTTCGTGTTTTGTTTTTTATTTGTTTTAAGACGCAAAGATTTTATTTTAAATATTTTAATAATTCGATCGCGATTTAAAAATGTTCCCTCGATTTCGCTTAATTCTAGTGATGTAATAAAGCTGAAATGACGTTTCTAATCAAAAAGTATGTATTTAATAAAAAATTCAGCATTTTTCTTTTGCCGCCCTCACTGATTAGTAATTCGCATTGCATTTTTTTATGCATATTTTATAAAATTTTAAAATATTCACGATTATGGAAGTAATTAATGATTTATTATTAACCGAAAATTATTTTTTAATTAAATAATATTATATATGCAATTATTTTTTGCACTAATAAGTTAACAAATTAATATTAACAAAAAACGAGAAAAACTTAAAGTAATCGAATATTTCATCCATTTTCTTATTCAATATTCGAGTAGTTGAAAATTACGAATAATTTTCTTAAGAGGCAAAAAAATTATGCCTTTTTTCATTATGCAATACAACTATTTTTATATATAACTCTTAAAAGTCTTAAGGTAATAATATTATTTACGTAAAATAAACCTACTTGAAAACTTTGTTTATGATTATTGAAAAAAAATGAAATTGGAAACATGCCACTGGTCGTTGTGAACAATAATATTATCTTTGCCACTATCGTTGTAAGCAATAGTATTTAAAGTGTATGGTCTCGTGTTTTATGGTGTATTTCTTATGCATTTAACTTAATAACGAATACGCAAAGTACAAAGATATTTTTATGGATAGTCTATAAATAATGCTTCACAATATCATGCTTTTTAATAAACCTCATTCTCCAAAGTAGTAATTTGATCAGATTTGTAAACCTGCATTAAAATATTATATAAAATAAAAATAAAACAATTTCAATCAATGAATTCTGCAGTGATTTTTAAATACTGCATCAATTAAACATATCTTAAAAAATAGACTTAGGGGGAATTAACGTAACATATATTTGAAATTAGGTTATAATCTTAACATTAAAAAATTAAAACAATAGAATATTTTATAGTATTTTTTTTATATAATTAATTAAAAATATATTGTAACAAAAATGTAATAATTTTTACTTTAAAACTTATAAATATAAAATAATAAAATATCATTATTTAAAATAAAAATGCATATTAAATATATTTTAAAATTATGGAAGTAGTTTTATATATAAATCAAGTAATTTTATATTTTTTTCGAAAAACTTAATTATATTATGTAATTATATTTTATTTTCTTATTTCCAAATAATTCAAGTTTGATGTGTTATTATTATATTTATATAAATTTCACTTCGCAGGACTCATTGTAACATCTCGTTCCATATTTATATATTTTATTGCCTCCTTCATTATTCTACTTTCCAATACACCTCTGTAAATTTTTGTTCATTATAACGACGCAATATGTCTGAGAGCATGTTTGTTTTCTTTTTTTCTATATAAACTACGTTCATATAGCAAGATTTAAAAAATGCAATGCTACGGTATGACTCGGTGAGTCATACCGAGAACGAGGTCGCCAGTCTACAGTCGAAGTTCCCCTCTCACTCTGAATCATTTCAACTCGGTAGTTGCGTCACATTAATCTAACTTCTAGCGATTCTGTCAGCAAAGGGCAGAGCTTAGTCATTGAAAATTTTTGTTGTGTTTGTACACAGTTTTTGGCTGAAACCATCGATTCTTGTGGGCGGGCGATTGGGATAAAAAAAGGGTCTTCGAACCGAAAGTGTTAATTTGACGATCGATGCTTTTAGAGCGTCGTAAAATGTTTATGCTACGGATGTTTGAATATTTTTGTGTATCTATCAAGTGTGTGCTTTAAAAAAATGATGATGGAGCACTTAAAAGTAGCCCGATCGTTGCACAAAGTAGATCGCTTATATTTATTTTGTGATGGTATTAATTAATATTTTTTCCTATATACTTCATATAAGTCAAATGTTTCAAAACTACGGGCCGTATTTTACTGACCCCTAATACATACCGTATCGTTTAAAAAAACACATTTACTTCTAGTCTTTGAACTAATGATTGGTTATAACCGACATACGATCGAATAAAATTTGTCTCGTTGATATATGAATACACAATAATTATATTGTGGACGATTTGGAATTATTATTTCATAAATATTTTCAATACAGAAACTAACCACTCAAGAACGAAGTAGACATGTCCCTAAAACAGTTCTAATAAATCCAACATCTATATTATTTTTTGGAGGCTTCTTTGTGTATATAGTATAATATGTATGCTGATCGCTTAATTTGCACAAAAATATCGAATTCCAAAATACGCATACCATTCACAATCGCTTCTCTCGACATTTCGTTGGCAAATATTGAATTTCCTGAAAGTAATGTCTATAAACGCTTTTAGTATTCGTACTCTCAAACAGCCTCTGTATACGACAAACAATGAGCCTACAAAATATCGAATGTCTTTAGTCGATTGTTTGCTATCATTTTTAATAAATGTTTACTCAATTTAGTGGCACTCTTGCCATATTTTTCACCAAATCCGAAACGCGACATCCCATCAAAGTATGTATACATCTTTCGATACGATCTCTTTCATGCATCATTCTGCTACCATTTGACGCTGCATAAATCTCCCCAGTTGCCATCTATCTCCTTCCAGACAGCTTTCTTGAAATAAGGATGATGACGCCGTGTAAATGTTTCTTATTCACAAACTGTGTGTATTTATAAACGTTTGTATTTCTAGAGATGAAACATCTTGGAATCAAAGATTCGTTTATATATTTCTTAGAATCATATTATCAAATCACATTTGGAGCTTATCTCCTTTATGGATATATTCATGTGTAATGAATTTGTATATAAATATTGAGGTATGCTTGAAGTATTAAAAATATGAAGTAAATAAAGTGTATTTTTTACAAATTATTTTCAGTCTCTAATTCTTTATTCCATAGAAATAAACGCAAAGCATCTCTGCTTTGCTTAAAAACTCGACAAAAAAACAACAGCATTGTCTTCGCAAAGCGTCTCTTTTTTCTCATCTAAAATTTAAGTCTGCCCGATTGTATTGTCAGTCATCATTTACCGTAATCCTCTCTAATGGCATATTTTTTTAAAGCATGTGAACGAAAAGAGTTTTTTCTACAAAAATCTGCGATATGTTCACCTACATAAAATCGAGGTGGTGGCTAGACATTTGCGTCTGAAAGCCGTAGACAGACAGGGCCGCAATTAGCATATGAGTCATGTGCCAGTACTTTCCCCCTTGGATCGCGTGGCCCTATGAAGTCATTCGTTGCACCTACTCCGGACCAACAGTGCGTGAAATTCGCTATCTCTCTCTCTCTCTCTGTGTATGTACTTACATTTGTATATAGGTGTGTGGTTATTTCCACTCAGCGTGAGGTTTTAATTGATGTTTATAGAAGGCAAATTTTATGCTGGGAGTATGCAATTTAAGATTTGAAACATTTTACAGTATGATAATTGATGGTTTGTGGAGACACGAAGAAAGAAAAAGTGAAAGTAAATGTTCTGGATTTGTAGAAAATTTGTAGAAATACATTTTTTATGAAGCATAGTAGTGCCTCATGGTATAATTTTATAGGATAGATAACAATACTAGCACGATAGACCGATAATATAATTTGCAAGAACAAGGTTTAAAACTCATGTTTTTAAATTTCTATCATGATAATTATAAAATTATAATTTTGATCGACCATCATTGATGTTTCTATTTTCATGGATAAATAGTTCAAAAAAGTCGTACATAGTTACACTTATTTACAGACTTTAATTCGAGTCTGATTTCACACTATTTAGTGGTTATTGATTGTGTTGACTTCGTTGTAACGCATTAAGCTAACGCCTGTCATGTTGTAACGGAAGATTTTTAATAAATCACTTTGATTTATTAGTATATTGATAGAATTATATTAAACATATCGCGCAAGCACTGAAAGGCATCGCCCTTTTATTTATTATTAATAAATTAGTTTCCTTTAACTTAATTTTAATTCTTCATACTATTATTTATGAATTTGATATTATTTTTAATGACTGTTTAAAACACTTTTTTGGGCGCAATCGAATATTTTTTTTTTAAACACTGGTAAAACTTAAATGGAAAAACTAATTAAAATTCGCACTTATGCTCTAAATTAGTATAAAATAAATAAAATTGTACTGCAATGTAAAATGAATTGAAATATTATGAAAAACCTCTACATTTAAAATAAAATAATTTATTATTTGGTAGCTAATAATGAGTCTTGGTTTTTTAATATTGTTGTAAATATATTCTGATACGCATTAAAAAAATAGCTGAAGTTAACGAATAATTGTATTTATATTATTCGAATTATTTTATCTTTGTGGCACATTTTTTTACTTATTATAAAAATTATATATGTTTTATAACTTTCAATTATATAATATACATACTAATAACAATGTTTTTCTTTGATTTCAGGTGAGCTTATTTGTCTTATTTACACACATGTACAACCCTTATTATAATAGGTAAGTTTTAAATTGTTTTTTTTTTAAAATAAATTGTGATTTTCCTACTATATTTTTTTAATTTTCGTCATGAGTCTCTTTTATTCAAAACTCAAAACCAAAATCTAAAATAGTCAGAATATGTAAATGTAAATATCTGCAGTTCGGCCAGTTAAATATTTAGATTAGTCTTGAAATCACAGTTTATGTTTATGAAATTAAATATAAGATATATAAATATGCGTTGCAAAGTATACATGGGTCTTTTTTAACAAAAAATCTTTGACCATTACTTATTCTCGATCCGCCTGCGAATAGCATATAAACTATTTAGTCCTTGTAAATATTATCTGGGATCCTTATTATTAATCTGCTTAGTAGTTAAAATTTTTTTATATGTTTAACTATTTATCATTATTAATTAAATATTTAAAAAAACATTTTTTCACATATCTGTTTATTCGCTTACTTTCATTTTCTACACTTGGCCTACATATGGAACCTCTCCCACTGCCCATTCGGTGTGTTCTGAGTTACTTTTTGGATCACATGCGTGTCGCTAAATATTTTGCTCGTGAATACTATTCGATCGATTTATTACAAATTTTTTTCATTGCTTCGATTTACGCAATATTTCCTGGAACATATCTACCGCGTATATTGAGGCATGAGTGTAATTACTGTATATTAAATATGTATTGCAGTATTTGATATTATTATAAATATTTATATCTACTATCAATATAAAACAGTTGCTAAAATATATATTTTTTACATACATATGTATTATATAATATATACATTGTACAATTACACAATAATCATTTTATGATGAAAAAAAACGGTATTGCGAATTAGTTCCTTGACATAAATTCTCATGAAATATATTATAATCAATATTGTTTTTTTTTTATTAAATAAATAACAACAAATAAACAATATTGTCTTGTGGTTTCTTTACAATGTTGCTTTCCATCATCGCCTACTTTTGCACGCCCCTTCAAGGTCGGACAATTAAGTTTAAAGACTATTTATATACAATTCTATAGAACCACACTGTCAGCATCAACGAAGACTAAATAAAACCAAAATTCCCCTGCGTGTTTTATTGTACATGCATTCATGAATCAGCGCTAATATACAACACATGTAGTGCGATTTTTCACAAGATTCCTCTCTCGCTCGTCACTTTCGACTTTTGGAACTGGTCCAGACTACCTCATTCAGTCTTCGTAACATTCTCATCAAAATCTTAAAATGCACACTTGAACTTGACCATCGAATGGCAGCATTGGAAACTAAAGACCACACAAGAATTCGAGAACAATGGACCCTGTGCGAACGAGTTTGTGTATTATTATGTAGCATGGTCTCCATTCTCCTCATTCTTTCGCACAAGATTGTGATTGCGAATAAGCAGCAGGGTCTAGAACTCTAGAACCAATTTCTTCGACTGGTAATGATCATAATCCGCCATGGTGATGGACGGTGCGGCCATTGTGAGGAAACGGGGGCCTTGACATTGCCAAGTCGAGAGAGAGACCGGAATTTATTGTAGCCACATCCGTTTTGATCGTGAATAACAATTTTACTGCTTTGAAGTATGAATGTGTAGACTGCCAAAGGGGTCGATCGGTTTTGGACTCGAATTCGTTGGATTCGAATCAAAATCAATGGGTATATTTCACTCTATGTCAAAAACCATTTTGGTATCTCTAAAATCTTACAGTTAAATATTAAATTATAAGCCATATAATATGGACAAGTCAAGGGCAAGTCGCGGCTATTATCATTCGGGACTGCGGTTTGCCGGTCTGTTACCAGTCTGTTTTTGGGGTCAGTTCGAAAAAGTGGTAGTCCTAAAAGGAATAGTGCAAAGCAGACTGACCGCGGGCTACGTGACAGGAGACGATAATGACCATCGAAGCGATGAGATCATATATCGCCTTTTCAACAGGATATTGACAATATCAACTCATGTCTCAATGAAGCTCATCAATTTTATGATGTTAACTTATATTTCGTTACTAAAAAAATGATAGATATTCATTTTATTATTAAACAAATTAGAAGATCCTCTAATTAGTATATAGTAGAAACAATGATGAACGAAAATCCTAAAATAACATTGTTAACTATTTTTGAGTACAACTCATTCAGCACACAAAAATGAATCGTGAACGAATTTCTATTATTATATTGGCAACAAACAATGTTTATCGTGATGACCACACGATGAAACGAACGCATGACGTATGAATGTACTTTTGAAGCAATTTGTAGAAAATTGTCATAATTTGTCTTTTTTTCTATTTCAAAGCAGATCAATTGCACGATTTTAATTTTCGTGGTTTTTGAAGCATGACTTTATTACATATTTATTTATATAACTAAAAAATCATTTTTATATAAATTAGCGTATCATGATGAAGCTCGCTGGTGCCACCAATTTTATGTTGTTATTTAGCATGTCGATAATAATTATTATTTTGGTTGTGAATGTTTCTATATGACTCGTCTCAGCTTCCAGATTCAAGTATTATATATAAGGTTGGGAGGATGGTTTGAGCTTACTTTAGCATTTGGTGTTTATATTAAAATGTAATGTTGCTTATATGGTTAGTGTAGTAACGCGAAATATTTTTATATTATTTTTTGCTATGAAATTGACAAAGTTATTTTATTATTGGTATTTGTAGATTATTATAAAAATATTTAAATTAATAAAAAAAAAGTGTATTGTGTATTATTCGTATAGTTTAACTTGTAACTTAAAAAAATAATATTACATGTGTTACTTCACACCTAGCAAGCATATATTAAAATTGGTCTGAATAATTATTTGTACATTTAAATTTTATTTTTGTAGTAAGCATGCTCTTTCAAATTAATATCGGTCTGAGGTCGCAATAACAGCAAGCTCTTTATAGCGAAATGTGTTTGTAAAATCTTAAGCTTGTATTCCAGATTGTCATTCTATGGTACTGCTCTGTTCACTTGATAGTAGCGGTGAAAAAGTTCATCCGCGTCTCATAAATATAATTCACTCGGTTTAATTCAGTTTGTTATTAATTTTCCACCTCTCAAAATATTTATTTAGGTTTTTAGAATATATATGTAATTTATTCGCGTAAGCACTTGTTAAAATAGCTATTTCTTTAGCATACATTGATGAACGCATATTTGTTTTAATTTTAGTATTATATATCATTCGCACAGTAATGAATAACGGCCCGAGCAAACTTTCTGAGGAATTTTAAACGGTATCGAGTGTTCCTTATTTAGTAAAACAACATAGCTAGTATTAAGCGTAGCAGATAGTATGAGGTCTTATTTGTATAGTTTGTGAATCAAACCACCATGCGTTACCGTGTCGAAAGCTTTGTCTATATCTAACATTAATGTTAGATATTTGCGTGTACTCGATGAAAATCGGTATTTAGGGGGGTCGTCTTCAGACGGACGACCGATCGTATGGTTTGAAGTGATAAGTAGGAATGCTGACGAACAAAGGACATTCCCCTATTTATATAATTATGCTAATTAGATGTAAGAAAAAGGGTGTCGCATCGTCTTAGTCCATCAACAGACCCGCTGGATCAAAACTCGTATGCAAATTCGTTGATCCCACATAAACAAAGAGTTGTAATATTTATCAATATATAACATTAAAATTAATATATGCTCCATCAAATCTAAAAATATTTTTTTTTAATATTACTAAATTACGGTAATAACCCGATGAAGCGATAATTAATCGAAAATGTACTAATAATATGATTTTTAGCGATTTTCTATATGGCGGGAAAATACACAAATAATGTTTGTTTAGTAATGAATGCAAATTTTAGTAAAGTGATTGATCAATGTGGTTTTTAATCTGGCAATTCCATGGTCTTATTTTATTTTTACAAATGAAATTTCATGTTTTTCTTATCGACTTAGAAACTTTGTTTTCAGTTATAATTTATTTTCTGTGATTTAGTGATTTAGTTATTTTCTATAATGAATTATCTGCTAGTTAAGTTTTTGTATGTTGCCGCAACCACATCTTGTTTCTAATGATCTGAATTTTATCGCGAATATCATCATTTAGTTTTTTTAATTAATTTTTAAATTGCTGAGAATCACTTTTTTGCTACTGCATTTTTAATTTAATAATCGATGTAGTTAACTTCAATATAATTGTGCATATTTTTTCGCATTAAATAATGATTATTATCGTCGATTGTTTTTGTATCATATATGGTTTAGTTCTGATATTCAACCACTAGATGGGACTCGACAATACTCTTGAAACCTTTCCAATTTGCATTGATAATTACAGGCTAGTAGCCATGTTTTCAGCACCCGCGAAATGGTTTGAAATTATATTACATCAATATCATTGCAGCTGTATGCTTCAACATGTGTTTATATAATTAAACAGTTTTGGAAATTACTCAAAAAGATATAGTAAAGATATATAGAATTTTTAAATGTTTTCACAAAGTGTGACTTTTATTAAAATAATAATTAATATATAATTGTTATCATACTTCGACAAAAGTTTAAAGTTTCGCTAACACGCGAAAACGCGGGAACGGACCGTAATGTGTTATAGCAACCCTTTAGTACTCGAGCAGATGTGGGCCTCGAGCGTGGTCGTAGTTCTCGGACGCGTCCACTGTTCTTGAATCTAAAGGCTAGGACTGGATCACTTAATAACTCATCTCTGGTTATGGCTGTCCGACTGCTCAATACTGTGCATCGAGATATTGATCACAATACTCTAGTTTTAATAAATAAATATAATATAATAAAATAAATTAAAAATTGCCTTCCGGTGAGATTAAACACAGGATGGTAATCCAAAAACCGAGACGGAATTCATTGTATGTTTGAGATCTGAAAATTACCCTTAACTAACACAATATTTGAAATTGATGATTTTGGGGAGTTTAAAATCGTGTCCGTTTCACGTAAATGTTTAAAAAGCGTTGTTCCAGTTCAAAAATCAAACCCAAGTCCAAACACAGCATCGAAATCGCAAGTGCTAACTCACATTTTGGGGAAGTATTTCTTGCGTTCAATATTATTATATTATTCTAGTTTAAATTTATCAGTGTTTAGTTTCCGGAAAAAATGAAATCTATAGTTTCAATATCTGGCTTTAGCGTTCCAGTCCACGAATGTTTCTTTTGGTTCTTTCTTGATCTTATTTATTAGTCGAAGGTTTGTTATGATAGTATGATATTGTGTGAAAATGATCAGGAGAGATGTTGATTCAAACTGAAGCTAAATGATTCTCGGAGACCAGTGTTTATGCGCGTTTGCTTTATTGACTTTTTTTTACAAATATCGCTATTCCCACCTGGTCTTGAAAGACGGTCTCACCAGAGTTTGTTTTTTAATAAGTTAAGGTGACTACGATAATATCAATTTTCCATAGGAATTCCATTTTACTAGCACGCTTGTCAGTCTGGTCTTAAATAAATTAGTATGTAGCGCTTTTGTCATTATCTAAACTACTAGCGAGTGACCTCCGAATAAGGTCATATATATATAACAATAAAACAATGCCTTGTAAGATGCATTTTGGATGCAAAATTTTCAAAGCCGACGCGATATGAAAAAATGTGTATATGAGACCATATATTTCAAACGCTTGACAACTTAAAATTTTAGCATAATGCATATATAATGCTTTTCTCGCATTTTTAGTACTTTATTTTTAGAAATGACACAACGATGACATATCCTCTGTTTATGTAAAAATTGAAAGAAATGTCACACGGCGGCGTTTCACACTCGAGCCGGTAATTGTGTTTACACGAGACCTGCCGAAAATGTAAATTAATTCAAATTTACAAAATTAGACCGATGTTTACAAGTGTAACGTCACGTGACAACCCTCCCCCTCTTTATTTTGTTTTTTACCTTTGCTTCGGTCGTTGTGAGTCACACGCGCTAACTGGCTTGTTTAAAATTGGTAATTAGGGTTGTCACTTACTTTTTAATTTGCTTACTTATAATTATTTTTTTTGAACTGAATTTTTTGAAAAAGTATCTTACAAAGATGCTCTGTATAAAATTTATATATTTATATTATTGTTCTTAGTAACGATGAATAATTAAAATAATATTTCTAATACAATATATTAATTTGTTGCTACATCTAATATGTACAAGCGTATCTCAGATTCTTTTCAATCTGAAAATCCTGCTTATAACATATGCAGGATCACTTTCCCGTGCATGCATAAATGATTTTATCTCTCAATCTCTTTCTTTCCGTTTCTGTGTGAAGTAAGTATTAATTAGTTAACTTTAAATCGAAAAAATGTAAGATTTATAAATTAATATCTATATTATTTTTGATAATTTATTTATTTTTCTTTATATATATCTGGAAGAAATAAATTATATTTAAATACATTATAATCGTTTTATAAGTGCCTATTCTAACTATATCTGAAGAATCGATTTTTTACGCTCGAAAAAGCATATGTGAAAATCTTTTGCTAGGTGTTGATTTGTAAACTGTTCTACTATCGATTATTCATTATTTTCCCATTTTGCATAACCGTTCACGGTCGGTGATTATTATCAAACTATAGGGTGTTCAAAAACGTGTCTGAGTGTTTAGTTTTTAATTGGTTTTGTTTTGTATATATTTTTTGTATGCTAAATTTGAAGACTCTCAACGCTGCGCGTGCACTCTAAACCGAGCTAACTGTTATTGTGTTGGAATGCCCATTATGCATAATTCATACGTGCGTCTTTTGTCTGTGTTTTTTTTTCACATCTCTTCTGGTGTTTTGTTGCATGTGAAAAATTGAGAGAATTTTATAATTGCACCGTGGCTAAAGTGCCCCATTACTTTTTGTTAGTCGTTGGCGTGCGCCGTTTGAAGACTTGAATTGTTAATTTTTAATAGTACAAATTTGTTTTTTACAATTTCAAATAACACTGTTTTTGCCATTAAGATAAGATAAATTCGTTTGTTACATACATTAAATTGTTTTTTCAAAGGGATCTTATTTTTTTATATTTATTATTTTCAGCAAAATATTTTAAATTGCATTTATATTATTAACTATAATGCATTTTAAACTCATTTATAACTGTGTTATTGTATCATTTTTATTAAGAAAGAGATATATTTATCAATTGAATATTTGTAGCAAATATTATAACAAATACATAACATTATGAATCTGATACAAGAAAAGATTAATTAAGAAATGATTGTATATATGTGTCATTTAGTTAGGTATAATCACAGATAAATAATGATTAACAAATCGACTTATTGCATCTAGATAAAAACTAGTTACAGAAATGTATTTTTTCTACTACTTTAAATCGATATAAAAAAAAATCCGCAAGAATCAGGTAGATTTATGTATATTATAATGTGTCATTTTGTCAGAAAATAATTATACAATTAATGATCAATTTTTTTAACGGTGTGACGATTTTTTATTTTTTTAAATAGCCGCCAGGCTGTCTAAAAAAACTTATCCGAGCTATTCATGAGGTCTTAAGTTTTTTTTTCAAAATTTACCTAAATAGTAATTTAATAAAAAAAAATGTGAATCGATTTTAATACTAAATGTTTTTACTTACAGAATTGTATTTAGCTTCAAATGCGCATAAAATATATTACACGCCATAGATTATTTTAAATTATCATAAAAGTATAGTTAAATATGATTTTTTATGTGCAATATGCTTAAAGTAAAATTGTTGAAAAACGACGGTTTTTGCTGATTTTTTAAATAGACGATGTTTCCAAAACGAGATAATATAGAAAAAAATAACGATACAGCTGAAGTTATAACAAATATTTTTATATACAAATTCAAATTCTTATCTTTGTGGCAAATTTTTTGCACATATTTTTTATGATTGAAAAAGACTTGTTCGTTGTTGAATTGGATCTATTACTATATTTAATTCATTTTTTTAGGGGTTGTAACCCTAGGGGTGATTGACCTCGCGGCCAATGAGACTCCTGGTCGAATCCTATTAGACTGTTTATTATTTTATATTTACAAGTTTGTTAATGGACGAATACGGCGTGACGTTTCTCGTGATGTCGGAGTTCGTGCAGTTGATGATGCTCAGGATGGCTCAAGCTGCATGCGACAGGTGTCAGGAGTGTCAGGTGGGGGCGCGTAGCTGGTTCCTCAGGAAGGCTGCTGGTCGTCGTTTGCCGCTGATTCCGCTCTCTGGCGTCTGGTCTCTGTCTCGTACCTCAGCGTCTCGTCTCTCGCTTGACTCTCGTGGATTATCCTTAGGCCCTCTGCCAAGGTCTTGTGTACCAACTGCGGATCAACTACCGTCTCCTCGTCGGAGTCCGGGCTTATATTCTTTAGGGGATGCACCCTTGCTGGCCAATCACGCTTGTGCGTCGATCTCCTAGCCAATCGCTGGAGTCGCTTCGTAGAATTCGAGAAATCGGATGTTGCATATTTGGAAGCGAGTTTTTGCTTGCTCCGACTTTCGAATTCTACGGAAAGGGTTTGCTGTTGTGATGATTAATTGCATCCGCACCGTTTGGTCACAAAAGGGATTCTCTTAACGACCCGTGTTGTGTGGTCAAAAGAAATCCCACTTGTGCCATGATGTTTGTCTCATTGTTAATGGTGTACATTCTTGGTTACGGGCATTAACGATGAGACAATTGTCCTTTTTTGTCTGTTGCTATTCATGGTGGTCGCCAATCGCCACATTTTATATAAAAAAAATCATGATTAAAATGTAGAGCTCAAAATTTGCTTTAATGAAGCTTAAAATATACTTATAATGGAGTTAAATATGATTTTTAAGTATTTTCTTAAGGCAAGAATGGTAAACAAACGACCTCTTCTAACGATTTTTTAAATAGACGATATTTCCAAAACAATATAATATAGAGAAAAAATAACGATAGAGCTGAAGTGAAAAAATGTTTTTATATACAGATCTGACTTTTTATCTTTTTGGCAAAATTCTCGTACTTAATATTATTTTTAAGATAGAAAAGTAAATAATCGTATCTATTTTAATACCATTTAGCTCACATTTTATATTATAAAAATTCATAATTAAAATGTAAAACTAAATCTATGCTTTAATGGAGTTCAAAATATACTATAAATTATGCTTTATAATACACAATAATAAAAATGTAGGTAAATATGATTTTTTTAGTATTTTTTTAAGGCAAAAATGTTGAAAATCACTTTTGACGAATTGTTTAATAGACGATATTTACAAAACGTAAAATTATAGATTGCAAATGATGATACAGCTTGAGTAAGCAAATATATCTTTATACGAATATAATTTTATATAGTGGCAAAATTCATATCTTTGTAACAAAATTTTTTCACGTTTATAATTTTTTTTGTAATAATCCAATCATTGTATTGATTCTAATACCATTTATTTCTCTTTTTGTATTAGAAAAAAATCATAATTTAAAATGTGAATATATATAATACTATACATTATAGTTTATAATAACACAATCAAAAAAGTTTAGTTAAGTATGATTTTTTTAAATATTTTTTAGGCAAAAAGTTTTTAAAACGATCGCTTTCAACGATTTTTAAATAGACAATATTTCCAAAACAGGATATTATGAAGATAAAATAACGATACAGCTGAAGTTAGCAAATATTTTTATTTATGGTAATTTTTTTCTTCTTGGCAAAATTCTTGCAGATAATTTTATTTTTATGAAAGAAAAATACCTAATTGTTGTGTTGATTTTAATGGTATTTAGCTCACATTTATATTACTTTTTTTAAAATTTAAATGTAGAGCTAAAACTTCGCTTTAATGGAGTTTAAAATATACTATGCGTCATAGTTTAATAATAACAATCATAAAAGTATAATTACTTATGATTGCTTTTGCGTTTTAAAGCATAATTGTTGAACAAATATTACTTGACATTTGATAAACATGATCGTATTGATAATACCATTTATTTTATTTTTTTATTATAAAAAAAAATATTAAAATGTAAAGTCAAAATTTAGCTTTAAAATATATCATATATCATTTCCCTCATAAATTAATTATAACGCATAAAAATATAATATGTACTAAATTATGTACATATATCAATACTAATTACAATATTTTTTTTTAATTTCAGGTGAGCTCATTTTTTATATTTACACAACCAAACATGTTCAACCCTAATTAGGTAAGTTTTGCGTTGGTTTTTTCAATCACGTTGTGTAAATACGGACTTCTACCATTTCTTCCATTTTCGTCATCAATCGTCATGAGTCACCATTGTCAATTGAATTACTCCCGCCGTCTCTCAGCGAATCAGCATCGCTCTACCAACGTCTACCAATCTACCACAAAATGGCGTTGCCGCAACAAAAAAGCGCAATTGCCAAACATCGTACGAAACGATGATTGATGATGATTTATCATAACAACACCTGCTTTTCCCTTGCCTCGTTACGCTGTCGATGATTCACAACAGTGCAACTATTGATTGTGCAACTAAGTAAAAACCTGTATTATGCTCTTTTTTATTATTATTTCGCGCTAGGGTCATCGACTGTGCCTTTATTTATTTATACATTACCAAATTGTGCGTGTTGATACAACATTCTGTACACATAGGGTGGCCAATAATCGATAATGCATCCGGTCTGACCGCATTGTAAAGCTAATTTGTATCAAATGTTAAACTACCCCCGGAATGACTGCAAAGGGTGTTTTAGAATTATTACAATCGCACATAAAGCTCGTCGTAACGACAGTAAATTGTTACTGAGGGACGCATAAACAGATAATGCGATTTTCATTACAGATTTGTAGACATCTTTGTACATCATACTTACATATGTATATAAAGGTTCGTTGTACTATTGATTCTCGTTTACAGAATTCATTATAACGCTAGTGTTTTTTTTTCTATTATTATATAATGTATTACACATGGTGCGTATTCGTGTCGATAACCAAGTCGAGGTCGTACTACTACGGAAATTATCTGATTTCTTACATGCAACGTTCGTTTCGGACTTTGATGAATCGCTTTGGTAGACGAGGTACAGATTAACCGAGCGAGTTCAACGCGTTTTATCAATTAAATGATCGCTATATCGTTCTTCCTAATCAACCCTAACGACGCCAAATTAGATTCGCACGGTTTTTCTTATTGCACAGAAATAAATGCCTAAGCTGCGAGGTACCGTTATCCGGGAAAATACCGTAAAAATTGTGGCGATTTTTCGTCATAATTGGACGACGTGTACTGAAATTTTGTGTCATAATTGAACGCGCGCGTCTCTCGAGATTTTTGTCTCAGTATTTTTAATTAACATGTTTGGGAGTAATAAATCCGCAAGTTAATTAAATAAGAGCGATGGAGCAGTTTTGTTATTAATGCTGATATTTTGTATAATTTTCGGAAGTTCATTTGCATTTTATTTGATACTAATATATTAAATTAGTACGGATTCAATGGGTTTGGTAGAAGTCTGTATTATATATTTTGATATGTGTGTCAGTATTTTTTTTTATATATTTGACTTCATTGTTGATCTTAATTTGCAAGTATCGGTTCGCTAGATATTTTCAAACTGTATACCATGACGATGGGTCACATTTAAATTTTACTTCGTCATCTTTGTTATCAATCAAAACCTTTAGTTTGTTTGATATGGAATACGGACTTAGCAGACTAAAGTCTATTTTTTCTTCAGGACCAGATTTTATCCCAGATTACATTCTGAAAGGATGCAAGTCTGGTATTTTGAACCCTCTTCGATTTATGTTTAATTATCTCGATCCAATGTCACTAATCTCATGCTTTTTTCTTAATTAATATAAGTACAACTCGACTTATATACACAGATTTTGAAAAGGCATTCGATAAAGTTAATCATGCTTTATATTGTGAGAAAATTAAGGTCTTATAAACCTATTCTCAAATTACTTGATCAGTTCGTCAAGTATAAAAACTCTTTTTCAGAACGATATAAGACCTCTACTGGAGTACCTCAAGGATCCAACTTGGGTCCATTGATATTTCTATTGTGCATTAATGACATATAAACAGCAAGGCATTTTTTTATTATATGCAGATGAGTCGATTTCTGATTCCCTCGACCAGCAGGTGGATATCAATCCTTTATGGAAGTGGGCTTCCTATAACCAATTGCCTTTCAGTGTAAAGAAATGTCACAAAATTTAATTTTCAAGGTCATTGATGCCGTCAAAATATTCCTACCATCACGGCGGATATATTTTAGACAGGTCTTCTTTTACTAAGGATTTAGATGTGACTTTCGAATAACACTGGAAATTTAGCCAGCAGATCATTAAAAATGCTCGGTTTTATCTTAATAAATGCGCGCTACTTCAGAAACATTTTAGTATTGCGCACTCTTTATGATGCTCTAGTCCGCAGCATACTAGAAACTAGCTCTATTATTTGGATTCCAGGCGTAATGAGTCAATGTTATGAATTGAAGCTCGAAAAAGTACAGCGTAAATTCCTTCGATATTTATACTTGAAGGAATACGGGTATTATCCGTTCTTGTTTCTAGGAGCGCTGAGATACGCTTCTTTGTTAACTCGCAGAAGTGTTTATATAATTAAACACTTCTGGAAATTGCTTAAAGGCATCCTTCGGTGCTCGATCAGCTGCAAATGTGGGCTCCGGAGGATGGTTATAGTTCTCGGTCGCGTCCACTGTTCTTACCTGTAAAGTCCAGAACTGAAACACTTGCCAACTCTTCTCTGGCAAAGGCCGTTCGTCTGCTCAATACTGTGCATAGAGATTTTGACATATTTTCGTGCATGGGGTTTTGGGTCAATTCGTGTAGGACAATGCATACCTGTTTAAGTGATTTGTGTCTGTTCTTTTATCTTGTTTTCGAATTTGTATATATGTATGTATATATTTGTATGTATTTTCAAATTGTAATATATATATTACTAGCTGTCGGTACCTCACTGTCGTGAGGTACCGCAGCTAGTATATTATTCTTTTGGCAATCGTGATGCATTAAGTCTGTCAGATCACATTGATAATAATTTTTATAAATAAATAAATATTATATCAGTACGGATTCAATGGAGTCAGTATTATATATTTTGATAAGTATGTCAGTGTTTGTTTTATATATACGCCTTCATTGTTGATCTTAATTTGCAAGAGTGTCGTTAAATCGTGAACATGTTATCTACCACACAGTCGAAACGTCGCCTATTGTGAATCTTTCTCAAATTTCGCCACACCGTTCCTCTTGTTCCGCTCCGTTTTTTATTTGTTACTCGCATGTGGATATTCACTCTCATCGCTTCTTCGGCTCAGTCTCATTTTCATTCATAATCACAGCTTGAGATTTTGAGCCCCAATTAGAACTGTCTGAACGTATCATGGAATCTGAGGGCCGTGCGAACGAAACGTTGAGCTGCACGCTCCGGCGCATACGGCCTTCGGAATTTGGCCGTTTCTTCAAATTAGACAAAAATAAGATCGTTTTTCTTACAGTTCCAATCTCTCAAGTTCTTCAGCCATGAAATATGACGTCTTCCTTCAAGTCCAAATTTTAAATATTATTGTTTTTGTACTCATAACATACGTATAAATTTAATTTAGATATTTACATTCATCTGTAGCAAATATTTTTTAATGTTATTTTAACAGATTAAAATTAGCATTAAATTATATTAAATAGAAAAATAAACAATCTTTGATATATTGTGTGAAATTTACGTTTTCCTTTAAATGTGAGTTGCAGAAACTTATTTTTATATAGTATTTATTTTACACATGTGTATATTCATTCAATTTTATTTGCTATAACCAGGGCTTTTTTTGTCATGTAACGCGGTGGAACGGCGTTCCGGCACCTTTTTTTACGGTATTTTTATTTTTTAAAAGCGATTGATAACTTGCATAACATTTTATTTCTTTATTTTAACGTAAATATGACGTCATTATTTTTATTTTCTTTATATTTAAGTGTAAAAGCTTAACCTCGATTTGAAAATGAAAAAAAATTTCGGTTACTTCTCAATCGCCTGTCCCACTGAATCAGATGAGGAACATATAAACCGAATTTTGACCAATAGGAGAGCGCAAAAAACAATTATCCCTTCTCAGAAGTCAAAAATCCACGTCAAAAGCAATAAAATCGTGCCGACGCCGTCGCAGTGGGAACGCTCGTTACCGAGCGTTCCCACTGCGACGGCGCCGACACGATTTTATTGCTTTTGACGTGAATTTTTGACTTCTGAAAAGTGATAATTTTTTTTGCGCCCTCCTATTGACCAAAATTCGGTTTGAAAACACTTTGACCAATATTCTCATATCAATAAATTTTGAAATAAATAAATCTTTAATATAAATTTTCTTTCATTTTTTTATGAGCTTCGTGTCATAGAAAAAGCTGCTTTAAATTTAATTTGAATTTAATTTTCACTATTAAAATGCTTGACAAGAAGTGAGTTCCGGCACCATTTTTGTTTAAAAAAAGCCCTGATTATAACTATAAATATTTACATTTATCTATATGAATACATTTTGAATACTATTTTTCAATGATCAAAGATTATTTTCGGTAAAAAATAAACACTGGATATATTGTACGATTAAGATCTGCAAATAAATGTTTGTTTATTTATCAAATGTCAATTTATTAACAAACCACTTTTTTGTTGTTATACAATTTATCTAAATATCGAAATCTTTATTAATACATTTTATTAATACAGTTAAATCTGTACTATATAAATCTATTCAATTTTTATTAATGTAACAAAGAGCATTATTAAAATTCAGTGTTTCTGTCTATTTTATTTTAGTTTTCATTTAAAATCTGACCATCATGACCTGACAGGTTCTTTAATTCGTCTTCATAACCATTATAGTAACAAAAATATTTTAAAAACAGTAGATAAGCACCATCTCACTTAATTTTATCTAGCTCTTCATAGTCATCACCGATAATATCCTTGTGTTTGGCTAAAACTAGATGGCTCGTACAAGAGGTGCGTTCTCGAGCGCTGACGTTCTGGCCCCAGTGGCCAAGAATACGGGACGCGATCACGACTCTCTAGGGCACTCTAAAGATCACAACCGAAAATTTATGAACGACAGTATCATTTTAAATCCTAACATAATATCCAAGTCAAACTTTATTCACCGTTGGCTATATTACAACTCAGATTAGCTTGTTGAAACTGCAACAAAAATGCAAAGTCGACCCGCTTCATATAACGTGTTGATCGTTTCAGAACTCAGAAGCAATTCCACTCGCTTTCTAATGTTGTTTTCACATTAAACAGATCCAATTATGCGAGCGTAACCTTTATTAACCTATTAAATTAGATGGAAGTGCTGGGTCTGGCCGGGCTAACGCCCGACAAACACGCGATCTCCCCTAGCTACTACCAAAACCGTGGGTTCTTATCGTAACGTGGAGTGTAGATATCGAGCAATTGCAGACGTAGACTTACTTGCTTTGAAAAATTAAATTCAACATATTGTTATTGCCACATCACTAATACCATAACACACTTCGTAAGTGTGGCTGAACTAATTCAATTCTCAACTCTGACTCAATTTTAAATTCTATAGAAATCAACAAAGTTTAACATTACTTTAAAATATGTTTGCCATAAAGATCGCCATACGCACTAGCAGATTTCAAACTTAGTTTGCTATTGAAAGTTTCCAAAATATTTTTTAAATATATTTTTACTAGAGATAATTGTATTAAATATAATTTATTATAGTATATTGTGTTATTCTATGTTTTAAAAGTAAAAGTATAATTTTTTTACATAATGTGAAATCGTTCTAAATTGTTTCCTTAAGCTCTTCAAAAATAACAAATAGTTCATTTGTATATTTGTAGTCCTACTCTACTCCTTTTCTTATTTAATGATTTTATTATTGTATTTTACTATTACACTCTTTTTTAAGCGCTCGATATATCACAACATTCTTACATATAGTGCGTGCCAAAAGTCAATTCACTATACCAAACGATGCATTGCAAAATAATCTCATAATTACCACCATCTCGCTTATGCAAAATTTTTTTTTTAATAATTCTCATAGACAGTCTTAGCAACAAACGAAAGGTGTTGCGCTGCTTCCGCCAATTAAGAAAATATGGCAGGTAAAAATCTCTTAACGCCATCGGTCTCATTCTGATTGCCATCTTGGATGAGCGCTCGTCGATTTTACCGCTAATTTTACTGCCAATTACGTTGACGTACAAATTGTATCAAAAAAATAAATATAACACAGACGGTTGGCCGCCGCTGACAGAATACTATTTAATCGATCCTCTCGATCAAAGATGCTGCGCGATCGTTATCGATTGGTCATGGATTCGGGACGAACAATCACGATTTGGATGGATTTTTTGTTTCGGTAACCAAAATCGTTTATGTAATGCTCTTATTAAATTTGAGGCGTACAATACCAAAGACAGAATTCTACTCTTTCCTTAATTCATCTTTCATTTTAAATGTAAAATATAAAAAAACGGAGCTTTTTTTACAATTTAATGCTATATATAATATAAAACGTTATACAATACAAACAAATTTTGATCCATACTATCACCAATCAAAGTGTCTCAAGAGCGTCAGTTACCCCATTGTATCACCTCGTTAAGCCTCACGCATCTCTTCCATCTCAAGCTTAAACATCAATAGGAAAGTAGACAGCTTTCATCAGCTATGGCACTTCAGAATGTCAATCGGGTGGAAAAGTCTCGATCGCTCTCTATATGGAGTCAATTATTATTGCCTCTGCCATATTCGGTATACCCAAGAGCTTTAACGGTACACCGAGAATACATTATGTATATTTTGGACAAAATATAAATACTCACCATAATCAATTCGAGTGTGTTATTAATGAAACATTAAGGTTTGACAATTTTCCATGCGGCGGTTCTCAAACGCTTAACCAAGTGTGAAAATTATTTTGTTAAACTTACACAGAGGTTGTCAAAATAAATTTATGTCGTTCAAAGGCGATGGTATTATAAATTTAACACAAAGCGATTACGCACTGAAACAGCTTCCCTTTAATATTAATTTTCCATCAATTTCTTGTTCGTTCAAATGTATATTTAGTACATAGCTTTGTATATTTTCAAAAAATGTGTTATATATCTTTTAACCTTCTCTCTTCTATATAAAATACTGTTATTGTATTTAAACAAAATTAATACAATCATGATATATTACACACATTATCGTTCGTGTCCATTATCTTGTTATTTTGATAATTAATTTTTAATTACTACAAACTATAACGAGTTATTTAGGTCGTTAATCACTCATGTCAAGGATATGTTTTGTTTCTGAAAAGTGTATTTTTTAATAATAAATGCACAATGACGTAAATTATTGCGCACATACCGTTAACGTTTATAATTTTTGGGAGACATCAACGCTCGGCTCAGCGCCAAACCGGCGCTCAATAAAATCGTTATTTATTTTATTTTTTATTACTTGACAGGTTTTTCCAATGTGTCACGATTGCCATGATACAAACAATAATAAACATTTTTTTAAATAAATAAACGAGGACCATCCCACATATTTTTTTCTAGAGCAAATCCAGATTGGATCATATAGCTCACGTATTGACGGCGTCGACTTAAAAATCTAACAAAACCGTTGCTTAACTTTCGAAGAAGTAGCTCATGACAAACTTTGTCAAATGCGTTTTGAGTCAGTATAGACCACATCGACCTGGATTTTAGAATCGAGGGATTTTGTCACAGCCTTCGAAAGACATTACCCGTGTAACAACGCGGATTAAACCCGTGTTTCTCTAGTTACACATAATTGACCTAAATGCTGTTTATTTTATTCATTCCACAAATTTATCTTATAAAATATAATAAAATTATTCTTTAATTTTTTTATATGTTCCATTCACTATGGTAAAAAATATATTATAGTATTAAATATAATTACATCAACCCTGTATTTATAAAGACAAAATAATCAAACAATGACATATAAGTAAATCACTAGTGATGTAATGAAGTTAATTTCTTTTTACTGTTGCTCGGATGAAGCTTAAATAAATAGGAGATAATGTCATTTTAGGGACAATAGCATCATTGTTTATCTCCGCCTCTGGTATGTTTTTTGGTGAAATCGTGATCTTCCAAAAATGACAAAAGATACGTACAATGCTTATTCCTTGTAAATTTTAAAGCTCATGAATGTTGTGATAATGATGATAATTTTTGACTTTCGAAAATCTGCATGGGTATTCCTAAGTTTTCCTGTATGACAATTTTTCATGTTTTGTTTTGCCAACACCTTCGTGGTCCTAGCTTTCTATAGGGCCCCAAAAAGCTAATTGAAAGTCTCCAAAATGTTTTTTAAATATATTTTTCTTATTTACCTATTAAAAAAAAGTTGTTATAATAATATAACAAAAAACAAATTTGCTAAATAGTATCATTTTTCAACTGGATCATTTAGTTTTTTTTTATCTGTCCTAGTTTAACAAGAAATCAACCAAAAAATACCGGAATAGTCTTTGAATAAAAATTTTAAAAATACATTTTTTTTGTCTATAGGACAAATTTTCAAAATCTGTTCACCTTCATATAATTGAAATAAAACTGTAATCTGTAATTAAAATAAAAAAATAATGACACGAAAAAAAGTATAAATGTTTGAATTATTCAGTGTATGCAAAAGCTCTATAAACATATGTGAGTATAGACTCACAAACGCACACGTACCCATACGCATTGCGCTGGCATTGCGCTGGCCTGCCAAAAATGAATACACCGTCCTAATATTTTAAAAATTAAACGTGTCCGTTACTTGTACAAATACTGCACTGCGATATTACACTATGATTTAAAAATATGATAGCTATCCTTACCGATATTACTACGGATTTCTGATATAAGAGTAATAGTGAAAGTATATTCAAACCGAATTATCCCGCCGTCGCAGTAGGAACGCTCGTTACTGAGCGTACCCACCGCGACGATTGCTTTTGACGTGAATTTTTTACTTCTGAGAAGTGATTATTTATTATTTTTCGCTCTCCTATTGACCAAAATTCGGCTTGAATATACTTTGACCAGTACTATTATATGATATAGCAGACATACAGACTATATTTTTTTATATGTAAATTGCATATTTTCTTTGCTTAAAATTTATTTAACGTGTATTCAATTCTTATCTAGATATTCTCAGACAGTTTGTGACTTTACTTTAACCGTGACATAAACCGTACCTATCGATCTCTATGCTACATTAATTACACCATTGTGATCTGGTAACAATATAAACGTTAATTGCATACAAAGCGACAATAAAATAACGCGCCATTACAAACATTATTAGCTTAATCGTTTTTCTTTTCCATTCTGACAATGCAGTCAAGCAGAGAATATCGATTCCTTTTGTGTGCGTACACATTCGATTAACTGACTTATACTAACAATACAATTACTACAATTTCTTTTGCGTGCCTTCCTGTTATGCTTTTTTATTATTATGCAGTATGATTCGCCTGAATGGCCTCGAAACGAATTATCAAACCATTTTCACCTGCACGTCAGTTAATGTACTACGTTTAACTCGTAAAATGTGTCGGTTTTTTATTGTTAGATCAAACAGATTTTTTACTAGATTACGTATCATGTATAATGGCGAATCGTGTCGGATTTTATTGGCGTTAAACATAGATTTTTTGTATGTTTGCACATTCTTTCTGGGTATAAAATATCGTTTTTTAAATAAATGGAAACGGTCGCTAAAAAACGTAATTGCAGTTATTCGAGTATGTATGAAGTATAAACAATACTATTATTAAATCGTTATGTGTTTCTGACGATTATATATATAAGTAAAAATACGCATCGATTACAAATATCTACCACGAAACGTAATATAACAATTTAAACAGTTACTGTTTTATATTATTTATGCAGTTATGCTTATAAGTGTAGGAATCTTCAATATATTTTTATGATAATTCTTTGCTCTAATATACATATTCCAAGAATCAGTAAAAGGACTTAGATATATTTTATTTTATTTTAAACATTTCTTTACAATCTAATCTTTAAAATTGCTTCTGAATACGAAAGCTTCTATTTCCTTTATCTTTATTGCTCTGTACATTGTCCGAGAATGCATTCCGCAATTCGCCGTCGAAACCCAGATTTTATTACATCCCAAACATTCCATTCGACGTTCAGAAATAACCTCTTAACCCATTCCCACCGCGTCTGATTTTCGTCTGCAAATTTTCGACTTGTTTTGCCCGTTGAAAATCATACAACCGCTTTTTTATGTGACTTGTAGCTGAATAAATTTATGTACAATTGTTCTGATCAAATGCAAATTATTTTATTTTTTGCATCACAAAGCATAAAACTTTTCAATGCCTCATAAATTTATAGAAATTCAAATGTATTTTCACAGAAATATACTACCATATAATTGTGCAGAATCTCATCGAGTAGTTCTATTTATATATAAAAGTCAAGAAGCAATAAAACGAAAGCTCATACTTATCGCAAATCAAGTTGCTAAGTAAGATGATAAAACTATATTGGAAAGGCACTTATAGTTCAAGAACAGTCATTGGCTTTCAGGTGCTGCCGACTTCTAATCGGCGAAGTGTCATTTAACTCAATAGTTAAGCTCCAGTTTGAAGAACAAACTGTTTCTTTTTTGAAAGCACTCGATCTTACCAGAACAGTCGGATAACTAACTGTATTTTCCATTTTGCAGACTTTCACTGACACTTTTCACAATCATTCTTTATTTGCAATAAAAATACTGTATTTATATTATTGATATTATATTTTTTTTAAATATTTCCGCGCAGTAGAAGAGTATAAGAAAATAGTTCATAATAGAAATTTCTAAACTTACAAATTGATCGCAGCTTTCAGATTATGAAATTACATAAAATAATTATTTTTGCTACAAGTTACTAGTTGCGACTCGGATAAAAATCGATATTATCAGTTGTCCTAACGGGCCGAATAGTATAAAATTATATATGATAATGCCTCAAATTTACTATTTGATGTTGGGCTACATAAGTTATATTGCAAAACCATGCATTTTTGATGCTTAATTAGTGAAAGACCCGTATTTCTTATTATTCTTTCCCAATCTCATGAGAAATCGTAGATAAAAAAATAATACTGACATTTTATGATATTAACTGTTTTAAGCAGCATTTCTTATTCATAAATTGATCAAAAAAACATTACTAGTTATTTTCGCTTGATGATATAATGCATAAACATCCTTGAAATTGTAGTCGAAATTTGAACCCACGCGACTTTCCATCAAATGGTCAGGACATTTCTAAAATCCACTTGCTAGCACTGTTCCATCGATCAAGTGGATACCTTCCATTCCGAAATATAAGAAGCACCCCCAAATCATTTGGCTCTCTGAATTTCGCACAGTTGCCTGAATACATTTTTCTTTAATGAGCTCCACTCTTTCTCAATCCAAAACAGTCCAGCTTTTGTTTCGATTGCCCCATTTCTTGCGTGTTACATAAAATAACGGTTTTTGATAGGTATACAACTACACACACCTTCCTTAAGCCACGTCTATATCTCTATAAAAAAATTGAAAGACGTGATAAACGATATTTTTGTATAAAATAATTTAAAATATCACGTGCTCTTTTGAATAGCATTAAATGAAAATTACTTCATGATTAAAATATATCATACATTTTATAACTATATAGTAATGAAATACGATCTTTTCGATTAAAGAAATTGCTTAAAAGTCATCATATAAAATATTTTATATAAAATAGTAATGAGTCATATTCACAATATTTTCCAATGGAAATACAAGAAGAGCATCTTTGTATTTGCTGACATTTCACTTTAAAACATGCATACAATCCTGCACTAAACACGGATTCGACAAATGTAGTAAGTGCGGTTTACACTCCAGTTACCGAGAACGGAAAAGAACAAACAGAAACGGTTAATACCGCGCAATTACCAGACAACCATAAATTCCTAATAGTCGCCGAGAAGAATCCGAGCAGCACACGCTATATAATAGTATCTATACACTCGACATTTTTTCTGATCTCGTTACCATTGGACCACCGTGTCTGAGCTGTGACTTCCTTTCCGGGAAAGAAGCAATATGTCAGAATGGATAACGAGATATTTTAAATTTATGTATATGGCATGAGAAGGAAAGTCGAACGATAATAATTGATATTCAAAAGGTACATGTAACAAAGTTGCAGTACACGTTTTGAGCGACCGATATGGTAAAGGGCGGCGAAAGCTGGAACGTTTCAATCAGATGTGTGATACCAATGTGTGTGCAAAGTGTAATATATCATTGTGTGAAAGTTATGTTTGGCTTAATTGCAACGTGGGATAAAGTGGTCTTTACAAATAATTTAAACTGGTGTTGAATTTACGATGATATTTAAAATGCATTTTATTTTTAGATTGGCCCCTAATATGTATGTATTTTGATGATATTAATTAACTTAATAATACGTTTATTGATGACAGCGTCATTTCTCTTCTACATACAGTTTCTTGTGGTATACTTTTCAAATATTTCATCGATTGTTAAACGCCTATCAATGCATTTTTTAAATAAAACCTCATGATAACAACATATTCCACTCCTTTCAAAGCCATAAACGTCACTCCTTGCTGTTAGAAATTCACGACACTGTCTTGCTTATTCACAAACGGAAACAAGTTGTTAATATAGTTGAGCAGCAGTTTCTTCTTTCACACTTGTCGATGAATAATAATCGAATACTATGCCTGCTCTTAAATTTCTGCCTTGTGATTGGTTATTCACTGGAAGTGATGCACCGTTACTTGTAAGGACACGGGACAGTATTGGTTTGATGTTCTCGAAGTACGGTTATCTTTGCTATATTACCGTTCCTTTACTTTATTTTTAAAACATCAATTTGCCGATGATAAGTACCAGCATGCTTGACGGTAACTAATGCCTGTTTTAAAAATTAAATTTTTTTTAAGATTTTTGTCGATAATGCAAAAATTGTTCGCTTCCATGCATATGTTCAATTTTTAAGAACAAGAATAAAATTAAGGAATACTGTCAGATTGTTTTTATCTCAGTCACGGATATTAGTGGATTAATTTGGTATCGAAAGATATATTTTTATAATATTTTTTGCTATGAAAATGACAGTTTAAGGTTTTAAAACCCTAAGAGGCGTGACTTTTCAATGAAAAATATGTCGTTGAAAATTGATAATAATTTATTTGTTAATATTACATATTGCGATATACTATGATAAGCGAGATTTTATTCTCCGAGTGGTGGTGGAGAAGCTGGCGGAGGGATGATGTCAGTGGAAGATCCTCAGATGTCTTGTAGTTGCGGCAGCGAGGTTGGTTCCTATCTGCTGCGGTGCTAGTCTGGTGGAGTCCATCTCTGCCCGCGCCGTATCTGACGGTGTCTCGTCTCTTCATTGGATACCAGCCTTAAGTATTAAGGGTTGTAAAGCTAGTTGACGAATCACAACAATGCAGCGACCATACAGCCAATTGTTGCACTCGTTACTTCAACAAACGAAATATTCTTTCTGTGCATTGAAAAATAATTGCGTATTTTTTATGTTAAACCCTTTTTTTAGGCGTAACGAAGGCTTTTGTGTGGTCCTATCCTTTACATTATATTCTCTAATTCATCCTTGGTTACAGTGATTACTGCGCGAGCTTAAAGAATAAGAACCCCCAGTGTTCTTTAATTATTGGTATTTGGAGGCTCAAATGCATTTTTTAATATCAGTAAAGAAAAGTGTTATTATATATTATTTTTATAGTTTTGTTTTAAATGAATTGTAGCTTAGAAAAAAAATAGTATTAATAGTGTTTCTCCATATGTTAAAATATGTCTAATTTATTGTTTATAATTAAATATATTTTTTTTATAATTAGCGCGCTTTTTCTAATAAATATTGGTCTAAAGGCCGCAATGGCGGCAATTTCTTCCTGCCTAAAATTCACGACGCTTGTGCTTACGATCATTTTTATAGACAGAAAAGTGGATTTAATAATATACAGGTATTTCATGCAATCTTTTAACTGAAAAAACAATATAAGTTTAATCGTGCGTATTTAATTAATTTTGAACCACTGCTTTCGTAAAATATTTATCAGTAACAGTGGATAGCTTTCCATTTTTTTAATGTATTGATTTTTTGTGGCATTAACGCTTGTTTATATTTCATATGCGATAATTTAATTTAATTTTCAATTACTGTTTTATGAATTATTTATTGAGTGAGTTCATTAATGATAATGAAAGGCTTTCTATAAAAAATGTTTCTACAGACACAGTCTGTTCAAAGCATCATTTTCTTAGACAACAGTAAATAGATGTATTTAGCCACTCCTTTACTGACAAAGCAACTAAAAATTGACTGTGCGTGAAGTCAATTTCTGCCATTTTGAGCCACTGCTTTTGTAAAATAATCATTGAATGAGTCGATCAGTAACAATGAATGGCTTTCTACTTTTTTAAAACAAAGCTGTAATGTGTTGACTATGTGTAGCACTCACACTTGTCTTTGATTACTATATATAAAATCAATTTTATTTTGAATAAGTGTTTCTTTGAATTATTTATTGAGTGATAATGTATGGCTTTTTGGAAGGCAACTCGAGAGCTGGTGGCATTTTTATGAAAATTATATATAAAAATCTTGTTTATATTACTCTGAAGCAGCATTAGAGTATGTGCATAATAACAGTTATTTTTCTTAAATAAAATATCATTGGAATGCGCCGCAGAAGATTGACACATCGTGGTTATCATTATTTAGGTCAATTTATTTATTGGCTTAATTCTACAGTACAGGTTCATACAATGTATAATAGATAAATACATCGCCCTATAGAATTTCGTGTAATGCTCACAGAAAAATACAATATACAATTCGGCCCATAACTATATCTGACCCAGTCCTTTCTGGGTACGCCCAATTTCCCTTCAAACAATCCGTCCGTTTCAAATGCACAAGCATCTTATCGAATTTTACTCGCATCCTTATGTTGTTTCCAAGGCAAATTTAAATATATCTTAACTGTTATCTCATAGTATTGATCCATTACACAATTTATCGGAAGTGCCCTCGGGCAGGTTGTGCGTGAGTCACCGGCACTTTGCGCCAACACAAATAGCCAACAGTCGAGTAGTTTGAAGTAGCTGAATGCAAATAGCTCGGCTACCGTGTAACAATCTCGGCTAATGGTCGAGGTACCATTTCGTCGGATTCAAATTGCTTTTTACCGCTAAGGATTATTATATTGTGATGTGCCGAGATTGGGATGAGTGGAATGCCATCATTGAACACTGTGAATCACTGGATGAAAGAGTTGATCGATGTTGGCCGTCACTTACTGTCTTTGAACCTAGTACATAAATATTTCAGACACCTCAAATCGTGCGGTAAATATCAAAAGGTTAATCTAAGAACATTAGTTGTTATTGTAAATATTGATTATTTGATAATTTAAATTTAAACACTCGTTATGAAAAATATCTAGATCCTCTTTTGTGAATAATTTCACCGAAATCGTAGAATTTATTTTTAGTCTAGAAACGATTTTTAATCAAGTTCTCCATACCGATAAGTAGTAAAGGCTACACTTATTTTACCTGTATGTTTTAAGAATTTCAGTATTAAAATCAAAATAATTTCAATTTGCTTATATAAATATTATATAAGCGTAATAATGCCATTTTTTGCATAATAGATTTACTAACGTGCTTTTTGCATTTATTGCTCTAATAACTAACATTATAATTAACGATACTGCATTGGTAAACGAGATGCTGGTTGTTAGTTTTTATGACTGCAGACATAAATTCTTTTCGTTCTCAAATGCATGTTATTTTGAATTTATATTTTATTATCGTGTCAATTTGTGCCATATATGGCATACGTGCGTCAAATAAGTCACTCGTAGATTAGACACGTCTAGCCACCAATTGAAATTCGATTACCACCATTACACGATAATTATTTTTGGACAAAGTGATGACACCAGTGGCCATTGCGCAACTCAGACCATATTTGCATCGCAGCAGGAAGTTCAACGCTCGTCGCTTCCTCGGCTGTCCGTGGAAAATTTCCACATTTTCAACAGTGCCATAATATTTATGACGCCCAATCAATTCCAGTGAAAGATCTACGATTTAAATGTAACTTTATACACTTATATTCATAAATGGACTCAAGCGAAGATCAAACGCTTGTAATTTACGAATCGGAAAAATCGCTGCATAATTATTTTTACACGAAAGACGAATAATATCATTTCTATGATTATTCGGATTTTAAATAACATAATGTTATAAATAATAGAGTCTTCTTTGTTATGAGGAACAGTAGTGGCATGCGGTCCATCATGACACTTATAATATCGATAGTCGTAGCTAGCTCGTAGCGATAACAATTTATTGTTATGATAATACATTCATTGATAAACCTGGATTAATAAACAAATTACAGATAGCTTAATTTTAAACTAGGCTTCCGCAATAATTTTTTAAACTTAAAAATTTCTAATTTTAATGTAGAGCTAAAACCCAACTTTAAATAAGTTAAAAATGTACTACATATCATAGAATTTTATTTACAAACTTAAAAATGTAATTGAATATAATTTTTTAAATATATTTAAAGCATAATTAATATAAAGGATACGATAACTAAAATACGAAACTATGTTTGGAAAAGTAATGATACAGATAAAATCATCTAATATGTTTACATATAAATCTTATCTTTATGGCAAATGTTTATTTTTATGATAAAAATGGGCATAAATGTTGATTCTAATACAATTTTATTTACTTTTTGTACTTTAAAAAAATCATAATTTAAATATATTGCCAAAACTGTAAATAAGTTTTATTAAATGTACATAATATTTTTTTCATAAACAGTCATAAAAGTGTAATTTATTAAATATATTTTTTTTATAGCGGTATTGTAAAAAATTGTTTGTTTAAATATATTAAGTAAAAAAATTAATCCTTTCTTGCCACTTAAGAGGCGTAAGCCAAACATGTTACAACGGGGTAAAAACAATCACAACACCTACAAGTAAGTTGTGAAACACCAGTCTGAAAATCAGTGCATTTATTTGAATAATTATAAACTAAAATTACAGTTGAAATTTATGCAATTATGGCAGGTTTTAAAAAATAATCTATTTTTGTAAATAATAATTTGAGTTTGCTGCGAGACCCGAACCCCCGCGGCCTCTGAATTATCATTCCAGTGCCTCTTGGACGCTATTCCGTATTTGATTAGTATGGGTGTACATGTACGCCCGAATTTTTAATACCATGCTTTTAATTTAAAATTTAATAATATTCCTTATTTTTAATAAATACTACACATATTTATTAGTGACACGTAAAAAATATTTTTATAAAATATAAAATATTTAAAAAAAAAGTTTTTAAAACCGCTTTGTTTAAAGCACTTCTAACAATTAAGGCAACCTCAACAATTATTTCCAGCAGCAGGAACAATCAAAACAAAGTTAGTTCAATGCGTTGTTTTTTTAGTGCAGTGTTCAATGCGTTGTTTTTTTTTAACTACATATTTAAAAAAAATATGATTTGATTTATTGAAAAGCATAAAATATCGAGAACCACTGATTTTTTCAAATTATAAAAAAAATAGAACTACAAAGGAATCAATGAAGTATTTTTTTTATTAAAAAGTGGTACTATAGAAAAAAACATCTAATCTTTGTGGTAAACTTTTTACGTATGAATAGATTTATTTGTATAAAAAATATCAATACTAATTGCATTATTTTTCTTTGATTTCAGGTGAGCTCATTTTTCATATTTACGTAGACATATGTACAACGTTAATTTGGTAAGTTTTGTATTTAATTTATTAATAACCTTGTCAAAAACGGATTTTTACCATTTCTTAAATTTTTACTATCAATCATCGTAATAACTTTTGCTATCTTTCTTAAGCCCAAAACTCCTAATCAAATTTTAAATTTGTTAAAAATATAAATTTCTAAATTAAATTGTATATGTTGGGTTTTAAATAATGTTTTTTTTCTTCTAACACCATAGAAGTCTCGCGCCTGCTCTCTTTTAATACGCAACGCGTACAGTTTCTGATATCTTAATATTTTGTTGAACGTTTTATAAAGAACAATTATGTAAACGTTTAACCATATTTTCTTCAATCATTAAACGTCTATAAAAACTTTTTATGAGTTAATCAGTGATCACGGATGGCAGTTCACTACTTTTGACCTCATTAACGTCTCTTCGTATAACTGAATTAACGACTATATTTTTAATATTAATAATTTCATTGCCATGAATATAAACAAACTTGTTATGAATTTAAGCAGTAGATTCTCAATTTCTATATAAGTTACGGTTATGCTCTTTTTGGGGAAATGCTATCACGCAAGTGACACAAAAACATATCTAGCCTTATATATTTTTTTTAAAAATATTTCTGACATTTTAACAATTTTTCTGATAAAAATAAAATCAGTTTGTAATTTCACAATAGTCCTTTTCGTATTGCAAAAATATTGCTGCTTCCTAGAGTTTTCCTTAATGTGTCTTCTGCTTAGGTTTATTATTTATATCTAACATTTTTTTAGAACCACTTCCTAAAAATCTATATATTAAACAATCTGTAAAGAAAGATAATTTTAGCTATTTTTTGATTCCATATTTTTTATTTTTTAATACAAATCTTTCTCACAACTCCCATACCGATCTAAATGACCCAAAATCGCATATTGCAAACACTCCATATCGTAATCGGGAAGTGCAAATTGCCTTCCGTTCATTGTGTCTATCATCTACCACGTCTCTGGCATAATCGCGACGTTGCCAAATCGTTCGAAAGTGTGAAGATTGTAGGTGGAGATTCGCCTCCAGCTTCCTGTCGCTAATTGTTTTCGCTTCGGACAGGAAGGCTCTGAAAATGCGACGCAGCTCTCCAGCACGTTCCTGTCTCGTTTACGAATGCAAATGTCGTCATTTTGTATTCTGAAACAGTGTACCTGTTTCTAGGCGTTGCCCATTAAAAAAATCGCAACGCAATTTCCTTGCATAACTTTCCATGGAACGAAGGGTGGGAGATCATTAAAACTCCATTGAAAATGCGTTCGGTGATACAATATATAAGTAAAGTACATAATAATGGTGTATTTGCAAGTACTTATGAGGACTGTTATTTTTTATTTCACTACAAGTACCGCTAAGATAGCATTATTTCATTCTCCAGATGTTTCAAATACTAAAACTTGACCTACATATTAAGGTTTTGTTGTGACTCCTCTACTGTCTTTCTTGGCATAAAAACTAACTGTCGTATTATGTATTTTTTTTTGTTTTTATTTACTTTCTGAAAGTCGAATTTAAATCGCTAATGCAAATGGATTTTTCATCCTGCGTTCTTAGAATATTTTATAAAGGCATTATTCAGAAAGAGCAGTGAATGATTTTATAATCAAAAGTATCTGTTATACAATAAAAATAAAAATGGTAAAAAACTCATTTTTATAGTTACATCTAATATAAATACAACTTGTACAGATGCTGTAAAAACACTGATATCCTGATTTAAGAAGGCATTTTATTGCCTATCTCTTAATGTGTTTGCACTTTTATTCAATAGTTTCAACAACACTTTATTTTTAGATTGCCAATTAAAATCATTAGCCGCACTAGTGTTTCTTAGAATTATTTCTCGAGAAAAATGCCAAATCGAAAATTCTTATTTCTCAAGAAATTTTATAAAACATTTCTTATTACATACAATTTAATAACAAACGATAAACAACATTAAAAAATTGTGGAGCTTTTTAAATATGTTTACCCCACTGTATTACATTAGGCTAACGCCTGTCAAGTTGCAATAGTTAATAAGATTTGCAAAGTACTGTATATCAACAAAGAAAATTACGACTTGAATCCTGCAAAGCGGTTAACTGTTGCCTTAGGTAAACTGCGATTGCGTATCTTTATACAAATTATCGTGTTAAGTTAATTTACTGTCGTGTAATAAATATACAGTTTAATATTAAATTGGTTCAGTGACGCTCCCATCAATTTAAATGCTAATCAAACTAATTTAGTTGATTAGTGATAGAATTTCAAATGAACATATTAGTCTTATTATTTTTACGATGTTCATAAAAGTTATTAAAATATAAATTAGAAACTTAAACAAGTACCAATCAACAGCTTATAACTATAATTATCATTCTTACCACCGTACCATGTAATTTTCTAATACAAATGCCACTATTTCATTCGTTTCCTCTTACTAGTTCACGCCACCTTTCGCAGGATGCCGTTCATTTAACGTCAGATTAATTACATTAATCTCTTAAGCACTTCTAGCAGTACCTCGAGTTTATAGATACTCTTCTCTGACCTTTCACGCTTCCCATTTTCATATCTCATGCTGCGTCACGATCTATTTTAGAAACATCAATTGTGACGCATGAGTTTATTGGGTCGTTGCTTCCACTCCAGCAGAGCTCCTTTTTTTAGGAGAAACAATGGTTTAGTTTGTTCAATTGAATACCCCTGGCCAGGAAATTGGCGTGGTCGATCAGTAGTTGCTCTCCTCATTAAGCATTCGTCTTGTAGACAAACGCATTTGCATGCTTGACGTCGTTCGCCCAAGACAAATGGTGCTACCGGTGGATACCGGAATGATTGCTCTCTACTTGCTCCTAGACTGTCAGAGATCAATTGGGTGTTGTTGACAGCGGGCGAGGAACGATTTCAATTACTGTTTATGCAACGAAGGTTCTAAACATTTGTATCTCATGAGTTTTATTATACTGAAAAAGATAAGTTTTTACGTTGTTTAAAGATTACCCAATCACGGTATATCTCAAGCTTATCAAAAGTTAACCACTTTGCAGCTTTCGAGTCGTCCATGCGATGGCAATGTCCAGCGTATACATACATTTACTTCAAATACAAATTCTGCCTACTTTTTATGGCTGTTCTAAGATTATTTATATAGGTTGTTTGTATACTGCCGCTTCTGATATATTCATTTCAGTAAATTTTCTGCAGTTTTATGTGGAAATAACTTATTTAGAACATGTTGCATTTTGGACATGATAAGGTTTTAAACTACGAGATATACGCATCTCTTGACGTTATTATGACTGGTTTATTCATTTAAATACGGCTTTTGAGATAATCCCATAAATTAAATCAAAAGGTCAAATATGGGCTGCGGGGGGGGCGATGGGATGTCACCTCTTTGTTATGAAACATTTCCTTCAATGCAGGTATAGTCACGTGATATGTACTGCAAGTTGCTTAATCTTGCACCAATTGGATCTTATATTAGGGTTATATAATTTTAAAATTTGATGCAAAACTGATCTTCTCGTACAGACTTGATAACTTGCGCGATATTATCTTCGCTTCTCCTGCTCTGTGTCTGCCTGGTTATCATTTTACCGGTCTTCTTTAATTTTCTGAGTCACATTTAATTAAATTAACACTCGTACATTGATTCATACTATGAAACATGCGCTGAATAATCACATAATAAACTGTTTTACGCCGAATGCGCATTGTTCCCACGTAAAGCAATCCATTGCGACTAAATTTCCAAATGGGCTCTTCGCGCGATTCTTGCGTCTAAGCGATTTAAAAAGTGAAAAAACTTATGTTCCACCTTGTTTAATGGCCATAATGACGTATTAGATAAACCTGTCAAGTCATAATCGTCAGATTTGTATTAAAAAAATAAATTAATAAATAACAAAGGAGTCTTTTCTATTTATAGCGTTATGTTACAACATAATTGGTGGTATCGATAAGCTTCATTGAGACCCGCCAATTTATAACAAATAAGATTAACAAATTTTGTAAAGCAACATTAAACAATATTGATTAAAACGTACTATATAATGATTTAATAAAACAATTAATTTCACAATGTGTTATTATGGTTCTCAAATAAAAAAATAACATTATTATATTTTTATTCACAGTAATTTAGATAAAAGTAAACCGAAAACCGTATTAGTAACGCTTTCTCGATCTGATCTCGATTGTTAACAATCGCTTTTGCGATTTAAACGAATTTTAAAATTAGAATAAAATTATTTTATTAAAATAAGTTTAAGAACCTCTCATTCGTTGGTTCATTTTGCGACCGCAATGAGTCACTGGTTAGATTATCTCTCATGTGCAATAAACTTTTATAGTTATAGATATGGATAATTATTTTCCAGATAATATTAATAAAGTAAAACAATTATTATTTTTGGCCGATAAAAATGTGCGCCGTATTACCGACATTTTTAACACTTTCCGGTCGGATGGCGCGCAACGGCATCTATGAATGATTTTATCAATTAATTTCTATACAGCTTCGAGGTCACTGTGTTAATACTTTTTCGCGATGCGTATGAATAGTTTCACTTTCGGCGACGACCAGTTTTTTTGCTGGTCCAAAAAAATTAACATTCAACGCACCGATGAGACTATGTAGTATTATAAAAGGAATCCCGTTGACCTTGAATCGTTATTATAGCAAATTATATACTATTTTTTATATAATATGTTATGGGCATATTAATAGTAACATGGTTTCTATAT
Source organism: Plectrocnemia conspersa (assembly GCF_051122295.1). Lineage (NCBI taxonomy): Eukaryota > Metazoa > Arthropoda > Insecta > Trichoptera > Polycentropodidae > Plectrocnemia > Plectrocnemia conspersa. The sequence continues at coordinate 28,011,516 of NW_028277175.1, forward strand.
CAAACGTATGAGTAAAGTTGAACTCTATACGTAACTATAATATGATTTACTGTAAAAAGTTAATTGTTGTATTTTTGTAAACAAGATGTTTACATGCAAAAGATTATTAATATCTATACCTTAAACTTTATTCACCTGTTTATTTTTATATAAATTATTTATTTATGATGTTACATACAAAATCGAGTTGAACTCTTGCTGCTTTCCTTGGTCATTTAATAGTCGTCTTGGTCGATTCGGTGTAGCTCCGCATGGTGCGAGTTTGACTATTATTTCAATTCGGAAGCTTGTGATGTGTGTAATTGAGTACGTTACTGTTATAGCTTATTATATCCTTGAGTAAATGGAGGAAGTCCAATATATCTTTCAGAACTTGATCTTCTCACAAATGCTGATGATTCAGGGTGGAAACAGACTCTTTGTTTTTGTCTAATACTTTTGACAGTGTCATAAGATTGCGTAATCCGTGTTCGGTATATATTTGGTATTTGATTTCCTTGTATGTCCACAGTTTGTTTTAGTGCATTTGTTCAAAAATACTAATTGATTCCGATAATGCAATTGTTTGTTGAGTCGAAAAAATAACTTTTAGAACTAATTTCGATACAAATATTGGTTCATAACATAACAAACATAAATAATTGCTGTATCAAGTCTCACCTGGCACTATTAGTCAAAAGGTTAAGGAGAAAACATTATGTATTACGCCCATTAGATTAGTTGGTATGATAAATAGGAGCAAGTCCATGTTCTACAAATTTGTATATATCCAAAACTTAGTTGTGGGTGGCTCTTTTATGTTTGGGTTAATGCGTGGATCGGAAACATTTTTAACCGTCAGGCGATTTTAATAATGGAATTCCAACAGGTAGTTATGTTTAATATATTTTCAAAAGAACAGCTAAATAAATTAGGCCGTGTAGTGATTTTTTATATATATTAATATTTTAATTATAGAAATTTTGGATACACATTTTTGACTACAGATAATATGATCATAAAAATATTTTTTAATAAAAATAAATTTTAATCATAGAAATAATTATTTATGTTATTTTTATTATATATAAAAATAAATCTTATTTTTTTAGCTGATGATCTTAAAATTTCAACATCAATTAGCAATTCAAATTATTATTCATTTCTTGAATCAACTGCAAACATAAATTTATCTCAATATTTCTTCATATATTTTAAATAATAATCTTAAAATTCTATATTTAAACTTGTTAATATTATAATATAAAAGAGTCGAGCCTAATTTTTAAGTGTCAATAAAATAAAATTATTTATAATAATATTAGATTTTGCTTTGAGAACTTTCAGATACTAAAAATAATATAGATTTGGATAAAATTCAACTTTTTAACTAATGTTCAATTATCACACTTAAATTAAAAATATTTATATTCTTTGGTATATATTTTTTAAATAATTTATATTATTTAGGAATATTTTACTATTTTTTTAATAATCATGTAATGGATTTAATTATACATACATACATATTTTTATAATAAATTTACTTCATTACTCATATTAATTTAAGTTTCGCATTGAGAACTTTTTTGACATAATGTTTAACTGTTCTCATTATTCTACATCACCTTTTAAATGTACATACATACATATTATAGACTTTAGTAATACAACTATTTTTTATGTGCTACTTATTTATTTTAAGCGTTAATATTTATTTTTAAGCATTTTAATAATTTAATATTAATATGTTGAAAATGCTTATAAATATATTATTACTCTATAAGAAAATGATTTGAAAGTGTTAATCTTTAAGTTTTGGTAAAAAAAATAGGCGATAAAATAGTGTCTTGTGTTTTTTTTTCTTGATTTTGTAATTTATCTAATGACAAGCGGTTCTGATAATATATATTTTTTCTTTAATTGCTAGGCACAATTGCTCCTGATGAAGATCGTAGTGAAAGGGCATATGTTGTCACTGATGAACTTATTAAAAAAATTAAAGGCGTTTATCAAAACTGTTATTTACCAAAAAATTAGGTCAGATAATATTCAAAAAATAATAAGGTGACGTTCTAAATGTATTAAAAGTCTATCCAAAAACATTCTTTAAAGATTTAAATTAAAAATGGAGTAGTTTAATTTAGTCATTAATTTTAATACAAATTCACTGATTGAACAAAATTATTTTAATATCCCAATCTAAAGCGCGTATCTCGTTGTTTTAATTGCATTTTACATAGGACATTAACATTCCTCATCTTGCATATGTGAGCAGTGAGAGATTCGCACTTATTTATAGCCTCTAATTGCTGCCATATAAATTTCTGTTTTATCTGGTCCCATATAAAGTTAATTGTGATGTCCATGATGCAAATATGTATACTCTTATGGCATATCAAATACAATCAATTTTATTTAAAATTTATATCTCTTCATGAAATCCAACTCATGTACATAAATCACTATTATAAGTATGTACCACCATAATAAAAAGTCATGAAATCATGTTACTAGATCTAGTAAATTTAAAGAGCTTTCAAACAATAGTAAAAAATAGTTGTTTATTTAGTCCCACGACTCACTAAATTGCGGTCATGTCGGTTGGTGCTCTCCAAAATAAAAATTGACAATTCAATGCATGTCGCACACAGTACCGTATGTGACCAATGAGTCATTTCTCGGTAAACGCATAACAGTTTTAATATAGCCATATAGTCGCACATGTTGGAAAGCTAAAAGAGACAATAAAAATTCCAAACGGAATCATATTAATAATAAGTTACTTACATGCGTACAAAATTTCATTGGAAGGTCTACTTTTATATGTATATGTATAATACATTCAAAAAAATAATATACCTCATAGTAATATGACAATATCGGTAAATCTTTATCTTATTGGCATAGTAATGCCGCACCGGTATTGATATCGGTATTTAATTGCCATATACATACACATATATATCAAGTTTTGATTTATCAAGAAGTAAATAAAATATTATTGTAAAAAATCAAAATATCTGGAGCTGTATATAGGGCTGAAACTCAGTGTGAAATATTTAGAGAGACTCAAACTTTTTGGTCCAATGCCTTAGATTAGCGAAAACCCTAACGCCATTTTATATATGCATTAATGTGCAAATATTAAACATTAATATTTTGTTAGAAAACTTGTTTAAAATAAGCCCTTAAAACAATATACTAAATGCGATTTTTAATACTTTACCTTAACCCAATAACCACCATTCCAACGTTAATGTATTAAATTGCGCATAACATAAACGACCATTCCCGTATTTCTGCGATTTAAACTATATGTTTTAAAATATATTTTCGCATAAGTATTTTTTTATATAATTATAAAACAGACGCTTACGTTAATTAACTGTTTTAATATTTTTTACTACTTTTGAATTAGTTTTTATTTCAATTATTATTAGATTATCAAGCTTCGTGTGAATTATTTTATATTTATTCGACCCTTATGCCTGCACTACACTCTCTGGAAGTTGGCCAAGGTTGGCCAATATAGTGGGTTCTACCCGCTCTGAAATCTCTCGGAAGTTGTCCGAGATTTCCGAGAACGTAAAGTGGGGGTAATTCAGTCAACTTGGCCAGCTTCGAGCGCTTCCGAACATTGTGCGCTTTCGAGCGTGAGCAGTGAGATACTTCCCTTTTCGCTCTCTCGCGTGTTAAGTGACAAGAGTGAGAGAGATAATGATATAGTGTTTCGCAAACTGAGATAGAACGAGTAACACGCATCAATTTCAGTATGCGCGTAGGCGTCCTATGGTCAACACGCATGTCGAGCGCTGCATCGTGGTCACGTGGTCAAGTTATAATACCACATGCTTATCGGGGACTTCAACATCTTTGAATATTTTAGGACACCAAAAGGGATTAATTATATTTTTGATAGTATATTCTTCTAACAGATATCGTTATTATATTTTTTTTTCATATAAAATTAAATAATTAAAAAATAATCAGTGGTACTTGATTTTGTTAAAAAATCGTTTCGAATATTCTTATGTATTTTCCTAGATCGGTTTATATACATGTCATACCATAACGAATTCTTATTTAGAATCGATGGCGACAAATTCTAGGATAGTCACAGATGTTCGTATTCTGAAGTATAATTTTTATGTCTTATGGCATTTTGCAAAAGCCGACAAAGATTTTGCGTAAATTGAATATTTACGACCGAAAAGTTTTCACTGATATTGTATTGGTGAGTGCTCACACAAACTTTTATAATTATCAGTAGCGTAATTTTAATAATATGACAATTTAAAAATTGCGATTATTTGGCACATTTCGATCGCGCGCAAATATGCCAGCTGTACGTGATAGAAGCCGCCGTCTGGCCGTCATTCACGACCGCCGTCCGGACGGCATGTGAAATTTGTGGCAGTGTGGTCGCTTACTCAATGTTGTAGGTCTCGGCCGACTTCAGTTGTAACTTCGGTTCGGACAACTTCCAGAGAGTGTAGTGCATGCATTAGATTATAGTTTTTTTATTAGCATACAACCATACAACTACTTGCTTACAACATATTTGTTTCTTATGAGTGCATCCTAATCTTATAATGGTTTTGTGCAACTGCTTACTTTTTGTATATTTTGTCTAAATGAATGCATTATATTTTCTTTAAATATACATAAAGTCAAAATAAACAGGAATCCGTGTATTACTTGAATGTGTATCTTTCTAATTCTTGCTCTTAAATCTTCTATTTTAGAACCCATTAACCTTTAACAATGATTCCGAATTGCTTTTTCTTTCAAGTCGATTGAGTTTTAACACCCATTATACATGCGTGTGTGTATATTTAGATGTTAAAAGTCACCCTAAATATTTGCTTTTTTCATATCGCGTCAAAGACAAAAATAAACCATTGACATGACTGCGCATCTGGAACATTAGGATTATTTAGATTTTATGAAATGGCATCAGCTAGCCATATTTTGGACACGGTCGAAAATTAGCAAGTCTTCTTCAGACAGGCGGTATGCAAATTGGTCACGGTCGGATCGATGTTGAGATTTTCCTCCAAATATACCTTACATCACCTCATGAGCTAATGAATTTTAATTCGGCGATGATTTATACGCGACATTTTGGTCACGCGATCATGGAATTATGAGAAATTTACATATTTTTAATTCTTATAGTGTTTAATTATACAATTTTAATGGCACTTTCTTTTAGTGCCGTAGATTAGTAAAATGTGCTGATCCATACACAATTTCGTATATCGTTCTCAACATTCAATTATGTTGATCTGTTTTACAGCTCAGCTACCAACCCTTGTTTGTATAACAGATTGATACCATAACGACTGTTTTTATAATGGGTTTAAATGTCATCTTTTAACTGAGCTCTTTTATAATCTCCGGGTTTAAAAATAAAATAGAATACATATTTTTAAAAGGAAACAAGATAATGCCATTTTATATGTGTCGCCTTTATCAAGACTGAGCCAAATTTGGCAATATGTCTATAGTTTTATAGGTGTAATAATTATCGAAGAAGGTCGTCGTTCGATTTGGCAAGTGTCATAAAGCTATATAGGAGAAGAAGAACCGAGCTGTGTCCAACTTCACACGCCATTAATGCCGCTGGTTGCCAGCGATTTTTCAACGAGCCAACGTCACGTTGGGGTCTTTTGCCACGTTTCCTCGCAGCCACGACGGTGCCCACCGATCCGTGATCAAGTTCAGTGTGAATGACTCCAGAACCTTGACTGGGGCCGGCTAGATCTAGAGATGCACTGTCTCGTCCAAGTGCTAGAAATATATGGGTCTCGATGAAGTATGCCACCAATTTTATGTTGCTATTTTGCGCTAAGCTTCTTTCAGATATTTTAATTAAACTTGATATTATCAGTGGTCTGACGGACCGTATGATATAAAGTGCTATATGCTAATGCCTCCAAAACAAAGTAGACTCCCCTATATTTAACTTTTGAAATCGAAGAAACATATTCCTCGTCTACAAATAACTATGCAGCGTTCGTTGTCCAATGAACGAGCTACCTCCGAATAAGCCCATATATGACATATAACAATAACATAGATCTGTATGTGTTTAGATCATCCGCGAAACACAGGAGATAAAATTTAGTTGAGCCATCTAGAGAGCAAAATTAAACGTAGGCGAAATGAGCATAAACAGTGTATTTTTAGATATTTTTTTTACTGATAAACTTAATTTTCAATAAAAAGTGCAGTGCAAAATTGTATCTATTAATAATATTCCTTACTGTCCAAACAACGACGGCGGTCTGTTAGCCATCCTAAAAACTATATTTCTATATTCAGATTATGTTATCCTTACCGATATTAATTACGGACTTTTGATATGAGAGTGTTGGTCAAAATAGTAAAAAATCAAAAAAGTAAAAAATCAATCAAATAAAATTATCCCTCAAAGAAAATTCTCAAAAAAACAGTCTTGAATCTATCCCAAAAATATTTTTAAAATATATCATTCAAGTGAAATCATATATGAATACATTTTCACCAGTAGATATATTTTTTTACCAGTGAAAATATAATTTATCTGGCAGTTGCTAGTAAAATTATATGATTTAAACTTTTTCTTTGTGTAGTAATATAACCATGAACATACTTATCATTATTTATTTACATGAAATGTATAAATATTACAGTGAAGTTATATTTTCACTAGTACAACCAGTGACCACCAGTAGATACAAATTTATACTAGCGAAAATATAATTTAACTAATAGGCGCTAATATGCTACTTTAAAATGTCTATGAGACTCAATTTGACAGTTGCGAAACGTCCATTTGCGGTTCAAAATTCAAGTTTTAAAACTTATTAGAAATTTAGAAATTTTATGAAGTCAGTTCTAAAATAAATGAAACCAAATCATGCAGTGCAGACAGATGTTGCATTTCGCATATTGCTCCATAGTTTGTCTGCACTTCGATATCACACTATGATTTGAAAATATTATAGCTATCCTTACTGATATTAAAGTGATGGTCAAAGTGAGTTCAAACAAAATTGTTTGTCAAAAGGAGAGAGCAAAAGCAATTATCACTTCTCAGAAGTCAAAAATTCACGTCAAAAGCAATAAAATCGTGCTGTCGCAGTGGGAACGCTCGATTATGTAGCGCTCATAATACGACTTTTTATAATAATATTACAAATTAAATGTAGCACATTTAAACTGAGTTTTGTCCAATAGGAGAGCTCAAAAAATAAATATATCTTCTCAGAAGTCAAAAATTTACGTCAAAAGCAATAAAATCGTGCCGTCGCAGTGGTTCATATTGCGAAAAAAATAAAATAAAAAATAATAATAATATTTTCTTCGCACCCCAAAACTTTTCCGACTGTCGGCACCATCTTTGATTTTTTTAATATGGTTTACTCCTATTTTTCAACTGTTTCGAAAAATACTTTATTTCAGGCTGATGGTGGTAAACCCATTTATCATTGGTAGTGCCAAATCTTAACTTAAGCATATCAGTATCAGCTTTATAATAATGGACGATTTTCTGATATACCATAAAAATCGTTCATACTGTTTCTCAACTCATAATTTTCTCATGTTTTCTTTATCTGCGATGATCATCTTCAATGCTTTTCCTCTTGTTTAAATTCACTTTTTTGCTTATTATGTAAGTATTTGCCAAGATTTTAAATCTTATAAAATATAAAAAAATAACTTGATATATTTTGATAAATATTAGCTAGAGATCAAAAAGTTTCAAGGTATTAATGGAGTGAGTAATCCTAGGATGCGTCAAAATATCTAGTATTACGGTCGATATGGTCACAGCAGAGGTCAAAATCGCGCCCATAGGTCCGACACCGCAATTGAATCCGATCCGTATGGTAATGGACCCCGTGTGCAAACACGTGTCGTTTTTTAGCGCTTTACCAAACCCGTTCTATGATACCATTCCCGCAGGTGCTGCTATGCGGTAAGATTCCATATATGTTACGTGACGCTTCTCCTTCCACTGCCCTCCCTGAGATGGAATTCCAAAATTACTTATGTTTATAAAATCGTCAGAATGGAGATCATTTCTGATCCTAGGACAATTTGGACTCGGTCACGCACGTTGCGCTCTTATAATTATGTCGGTTGTAAAAAGCGCATGGGAGATTTATGTTTAATAGCAGTGTAAGAACGTGTCGGAATCTCACTGCTCTTCTTCGAAATCGTCGCCGTGGAGTGACGGTGCGAGAAGAAGTATGATTGTTATGAAATTATACAAATATATTGCGTTAAAATATTTTTTTAAGATAATAGATTATAGCAACACGGTATTAACCGACTTTTAATTGCACACTCTAAAGGTTAATTTATGATAATTGGCGAAATGAAAGGAAAAACACATCCTTCTCTTCCTTCGTCACGGATAATAGAGTTCGACGCGATCCCAGCACTCGTTGCGCATGAAACGGTAATATCAGACGTGTCGTTATTCAGTCACACGCCTCGGATGTTATTCACCGTCATATTACCATATCTGACTATATTCGTTCTTTGGTTGTTAATAACCATCGTTATCGAGGTGCACGATCGGTTATCGCTGTGCAATTAGAAATTCGCGATGTGAACACATGATAAAGCATCCATCCCACGGAACGTCGCCTCTTCCTGTCTTAATCGCACCGATAAACGATGAAATCGATATGAATATGCACAGATTGATAAAAATATCGAAAGTGGTACTCTAATTGAACCCTAAATCTATCTTATCTTTGATGAATTCTGAGACTGACAGCGGTTACCTCACCTTTTTGCCACATGCCCTTATTAGAAAATTACATTTGAATATTAAATATTTTATCCAAATTTCTCTGCCCTCTTATTCTTACATTATAAAATTCCGTCTGGCAAAAGCCGCAATAATTATGTAGATTTCTGTATTAAAAAGTGTAAAAAAAAATTAATTAAAATTTTTAGTGTTTTAATATCACTTATAGAACATTTTTTTATGTAGATTTTATTAAACGGAGTTTAAATAATATTTTATATTTATAAACGTTTAAACGTTCTAACGTGACATTTATACTATTCCAAACCGATTTGTATCTTTAATTATAGAATAACTTAGTAAAAACACATTAATCATGTCAATTCTCATCGCGGTTAAAATTTTATGTAATTTTTTTAAACCACTCAATATTTTCTTAAACAAAAAATCACATTTCTACCCGAATAGTATGTGCCACATGTCCTATAGCAGTGATGTTAACAATGCTAACTTTATTATAAGGCTACTAAAAACGTGCGTTTTTATTTATTTTATCCTTTATTTCTTATAGCATATCATTTAGAGTACAAAACAGATAATAAAGAAGTAACCGCTGGTAAATTAAATAATAAAGAACATACTATGTTTAAATTATTTCAAATAATTATTCATAAATATCTCTATAATCACTTTCGGCAAGTTTTGTTAGACCAACAGCACGGGTTTCGTCCTGCCCGTTCAACTGTTACTAACCTTCTGTCGTTCACCAAAACGGTGACAACTTCTCTCGATGCGGGAATTCAAGTAGACGTCGTGTATACAGATTTTAAGAAAGCCTTTGACAAAGTTTGTCATAGGTTATTATTAAAAAAATTGTCGAACCTCGGTTGCTCGGATAATTTAACTCGGTTATTCTCGAGTTATTTAAACAATCGTAGACAGTTTGTAACCTATGGTGGCCGATTGTCGAAAGAATATTTTACCCCTTCGGGGGTTCTTCAAGGATCCAATCTGGGCCCTCTGCTTTTTGTGTTATTTATTAATGACATAAATACAGCAATTACAAATTCAAGTTTCCTTCTGTACGCAGATGATTTAAAATTATATAAATGCATTCGATCTGTTGTGGACTCCTTCTCTCTACAAAGTGATTTAGACTCTTTGGAGATGGGCTTCCGTTAACCGTCTGCCCTTTAGTGTCGGAAAGTGCCATACTGTGTCATTTTCTCGATCCCGTTCGCCATCAACTTATTACTACCATCTCGGTGGTAACATTTTGACTAGAGAAACTTCCACTAAAAATCTCGGAATCACTTTCGAGAGCAAATGGAGGTTCTCTCTACACATACACGACGTCTGTGATAAATCTTCCAAGATGCTCGGCTTTGTTATGAGGAATGCCTTTCACTTTGATAATCCGTCAGTTATTCGCATCCTCTATGACACCATAGCTCGTAGCATTCTTGAATCGGGATCTATAATTTGGAATACCCGAATAGCCAAATATTCCCTTTTAGGGGAAAAAATTCAAAGAAGGTATTTAAGATACCTTTACAAAAGGACATTTGGTTATTATCCGTACTTATATTCCAGCGCCTTTCTTTTAGGAGCGTTGGGATACGATTCGCTGAGTTCTCGCAGAAAGCTGTATGTCGCTAAGCATTTTTTCAAATTACTTAAAGGTGCTGTCGACAATCCAGCTATTCTCGAGGAATTCCAGTTTTGAGTTCCAGAACATTTTCGAGAATTACGATCGCGTCCTCTTTTGATGGCCGTTAGGGCTAGGACGTCCGCACTTGCCGACTCGCCTATAGCTGTTGCCATCCGGCTCCTTAATACGCTGGCATTACATATTGACCTTTTTAATGTTAGCTACGAGGAGCTGATCCATTTTGTATCATTTAATTTTGATATTTTATAATTTTTTGTTATGCTTATTATTTTTAAGTATTATTCTATTTATGTATATATACGTTTTTTTTTATTTTGTAAATTTAAAATTTGTTTTCGATAATCTCTCGAACATGGTCTTAATTTAATCTAAAAAATAAAATAAAATAAAATTTAATAATGATTAGAAAATCGTCTTGCAGAAAATGAAATTTGTGGGCGTCTTTCTTCAATTGCTTATTATTCAGTAAACAACCTATTTGTTGCTTTAGAACTATGCACAATGGTTAGGAGTAATACAATAATTATAAATTACGTTAAAAAACTGACAAATGTGTGCCGCACAAACTGAATTAAAACCAAA